>NC_053023.1:153141369-153441369 GCF_003073215.2 Triticum urartu
TAACTGGGTGACTATAAAGGTGCACTACAGGTATCTCCGAAAGTGTCTGTTGGGTTGGCACGAATCGAGACTGGGATTTGTCACTCCGTGTAAACGGAGAGGTATCTCTGGGCCCACTCGGTAGGACATCATCATATGCGCAATGTGACCAAGGAGTTGATCACGGGATGATGTGTTACGGAACGAG
Organism: Triticum urartu; assembly: GCF_003073215.2. Taxonomy (NCBI): domain Eukaryota; kingdom Viridiplantae; phylum Streptophyta; class Magnoliopsida; order Poales; family Poaceae; genus Triticum; species Triticum urartu. Next base: position 153,141,557 of record NC_053023.1, read on the forward strand.
TAAAGAGACTTGCCGGTAACGAGATTGAACTAGGTATTGGATACCGACGATCGAATCTCGGGCAAGTAACATACCGATAGACAAAGGGAATTGTATACGGGATTGATTAAGTCCTTGACATCGTGGTTCATCCGATGAGATCATCGTGGAACATGTGGGAGCCATCATGGGTATCCAGATCCCGCTGTTGGTTATTGACTGGAGAACGTCTCGGTCATGTCTACATGTCTCCCGAACCCGTAGGGTCTACACACTTAAGGTTCGATGATGCTAGGGTTATAAAGGAAGTTTGTATGTGGTTACCGAATGTTGTTCGGAGTCCCGGATGAGATCCCGGACGTCACGAGGAGTTCCGGAATGGTCCGGAGGTAAAGATTTATATATGGGAAGTCCTGTTTTGGTTATTCAGGGTTTATCGGTAATGTACCAGGACCACCGGGAGGGTCCCGGGGGTCCACCAAGTGGGGCCACCAGCCCCGGAGGGCTGCATGGGCCAAGTGTGGGAAGGGACCAGCCCCAGGTGGGCTGGTGCGCCCCCCCACAAGGGCCCTAGGCGCATGGAAGAGTGGGAAGGGGGCAAACCCTAAAGGGGATGGGCCTTAGGGCCCATCTAGTGGCGCCTCCCTCCCCTCTCCCCTCTTGGCCGCCACCCTTGTCCCCATCTAGGGCTGCCGCCCCCCTAGGGGTGGGAACCCTAGAGGGGGCGCAGCCCCTCCCCTTCCCCATATAAATAGAGGCCTAGGGCTGCCCCAAAAAGACACGTGATTCGATCCCTCGTTGGTGCAGCCCTGCATCTCTCTCTCCCTCCTCTTCTGTGGTGCTTGGCGAAGCCCTGCAGGATTGCCACGCTCCTCCATCACCACCACGCCGTTGTGCTGCTGCTGGATGGAGTCTTCCTCAACCTCTCCCTCTCTCCTTGCTGGATCAAGGCGTGGGAGACGTCTCCGGGCTGTACGTGTGTTGAACGCGGAGGTGCCGTCCGTTCGGCGCTAGGATCATCGGTGATTTGAATCACGACGAGTACGAATCCATCAACCCCGTTCTCTTGAACGCTTCCGCTTAGCGATCTACAAGGGTATGTAGATGCACTCTCCTTCCCCTCGTTGCTGGTTTCTCCATAGATAGATCTTGGTGATACGTAGGAAAATTTCGAATTTCTGCTACGTTCCTCAACACATGGGCCTTAGTGGGGCTGGTGCCCTTGGCCCATGTAGGCCAAGGAACACTACCTACAGCCCATGTGGCCCCCCGGGGCTGGTGGCCCCACTTGGTGGACCCCCGGGACCCTCCCGGTGGTCCCGGTACGTTACCGATAAACCCCGAAACTCTTCCGGTGACCAAAACAGGACTTCCCATATATAAATCTTTACCTCCGGACCATTCCGGAACTCCTCGTGACGTCCGGGATCTCATCCGGGACTCTGAACAACATTCGGTAACCACATACAAACTTCCTTTACAACCCTAGCGTCATCGAACCTTAAGTGTGTAGACCCTACGGGTTCGGGAGACATGCAGACATGACCGAAACTCTTCACTAGAGCAGCAGCTGAATTGCCGTGTCATGAAGTATCCCTTCTTGCCCTTGCCCTTCTTGAAACTAGTGGTTTCACTAACCATCAACAATTGATGCTCCTTCTTGATTTCTACTTTCACGGTGTCAAACATCGCGAATATCTCAAGGATCATCATATATGTCCCTGATACATTATAGTTCATCACGAAGCTCTAGCAGCTTGGTGGTAATGACTTCGGAGAAACATCACTATCTTATCTGGAAGATCAACTCCCACTTGATTCAAATGATTGTTGTACTCAGACAATCTGAGCACAAGCTCAACAATTGAGCTTTTCTCCCTTAGTTTGCAGGCTAAGAAAATCGTCGGAGGTCTTATACCTCTTGACGTGGGCACGAGCCTGAAATCCCAATTTCAGCCCTCAAAACATCTCATATGTTTCGCGACGTTTCAAAACGTCTTCGGTGCCTCAATTCTAAACCGTTTAACTAAACTATCACGTAGTTATCAAAATGTGTATGTCAGATGTTCGCAACATCCATAGACGACGTTCGAGGTTCAGCACACTAAGCGGTGCATTAAGGACATAAGCCTTCTATGAAGCAATGTGGACAATCCTCAGTTTACGAACCTAGTCCGCACAATTGCTACTATCAACTTCCAACTAATTTTTCTCTAGGAACATATCTAAACAGTAGAACTAAAGCGCGAGCTACGACATAATTTGCAAAATCCTTTTGACTATGTTCAGGATAATTAAGTTCATCTTATGAACTCCCACTCAGATAGACATCCCTCTAGTCATCTAAGTGATTACATGATCCGAGTCAACTAGGCCGTGTCCGATCATCACGTGAGACGGACTAGTCAACATCGGTGAACATCTTCATGTTGATCGTATCTGCCATACGACTCATGCTCGACCTTTCGGTCTTCTGTGTTCCGAGGCCATGTCTGTACATGCTAGGCTCGTCAAGTTAACCTAAGTGTTTTGCATGTGTTCCGAGGCCATGTCTGTACATGCTAGGCTCGTCAACACCCGTTGTATATGAACGTATGAATCTAACACCCGATCATCACGTGGTGCTTCGAAACTACGAACTGTCGCAACGGTGCACAGTTAGGGGGAACACTTTCTTGAAATTTTAATGAGGGATCATCTTATTTACTACCGTCGTTCTAAGCAAATAAGATGTATAAACATGATAAACATCACATGCAATCAAATAGTGACATGATATGGCCAATATCATATTGCTCCTTTTGATCTCCATCTTCGGGGCTCCATGATCATCATCGTCACCGGCATGACACCATGATCTCCATCATCATGATCTCCATCATCGTGTCTTCATGAAGTTGTCACGTCATCTATTACTTCTACTACTACAGCTAACGGTTAGCAATAAAAGTAAAGTAATTACATGACGTTTAAGTTGACACGCAGGTCATAAATAAATAAAGACAACTCCTATGGCTCCTGCCGGTTGTCATATTCATCGACATGCAAGTCGTGATTCCTATTACAAGAACATGGTCAATCTCATACATCACATATATCATTCATCACATCCTTTGGCCATATCACATCACATAGCATACCCTGCAAAAACAAGTTAGACGTCCTCTAATTGTTGTTTGCATGTTTTACGTGGCTGCTATGGGTTTCTAGCAAGAATGTTTCTTACCTACGCAAAGACCACAACGTGATATGCCAATTGCTATTTACCCTTCATAAGGACCCTTTTCATTGAATCCGATCCGACTAAAGTGGGAGAGACAGACACCCGCTAGCCACCTTATGCAACTAGTGCATGTCAGTCGGTGGAACCAGTCTCACGTAAGAGTACGTGTAAGGTCGGTCCGGGCCGCTTCATCCCACGATGCCGCCGAATCAAGATAAGACTAGTAACGGCAAGCATATTGAACAAAATCAACGCCCACAACTACTTTGTGTTCTACTCGTGCATAGAAACTACGCATAGACCTAGCTCATGATGCCACTGTTGGGGAACGTAGCAGAAATTCAAAAATTTCCTACGTGTCACCAAGATCTATCTATGGAGAGACCAGCAACGAGGGGAAGGAGAGTGCATCTACATACCCTTGTAGATCGCTAAGCGGAAGCGTTCAAGTGAACGGGGTTGATGGAGTCGTACTCGTCGTGATTCAAATCACCGATGACCAAGTGCCGAACGCACGGCACCTCCGCGTTCAACACACGTGCAGCCCGGTGACGTCTCCCACGCCTTGATCCAGCAAGGAGAGAGGGAGAGGTTGAGGAAGTCTCCATCCAGCAGCAGCACAATGGCGTGGTGATGATGGAGGAGCGTGGCAATCCTGCAGGGCTTCGCCAAGCACCACAGAAGAGGAGGGAGAGAGAGATGCAGGGCTGCACCAACGAGAGATCGAATCGCGTCTTATGGGCAGCCCTATGCCTCATATATATAGGGAAGGGGAGGGGCTGCGCCCCCTCTAGGGCTCCCACCCCTAGGGGGGGGGGGCGGCAGCCCTAGATGGGGAGCAAGGGGGCGGCCAAGAGGGGATGGGAGAGGGAGGCGCACCAATATGGGCCCTAAGGCCCATATCCCATTAGGGTTTGCCCCCTCTCCATCTCTTAGGCGCATGGGCCTTAGTGGGGCTGGTGCCCTTGGCCCATGTAGGCCAAGGAACACTCCCTACAGCCCATGTGGCCCCCCGGGGCTGGTGGCCTCACTTGGTGGACCCCCGGGACCCTCCCGGTGGTCCCGGTACGTTACCGATAAACCCCGAAACTCTTCCGGTGACCAAAACAGGACTTCCCATATATAAATCTTTACCTCCGGACCATTCCGGAACTCCTCGTGACGTTCGGGATCTCATCCGGGACTCCGAACAACATTCGGTAACCACATACAAACTTCCTTTACAACCCTAGCGTCATCGAACCTTAAGTGTGTAGACCCTACGGGTTCGGGAGACATGCAGACATGACCGAGACGTTCTCCGGTCAATAACCAACAGCGGGATCTGGATACCCATGTTGGCTCCCACATGTTCCACGATGATCTCATCGGATGAACCATGATGTCAAGGACTTAATCAATCCCGTATTCAATTCCCTTTGTCTAGCGGTACGATACTTGCCCGAGATTCGATCGTCGGTATCCTGATACCTTGTTCAATCTCGTTACCGGCAAGTCTCTTTACTCGTTCCGTCACACATCATCCCGTGATCAACTCCTTGATCACATTGTGCACATTATGATGATGTCCTACCGAGTGGGCCCAGAGATACCTCTCCGTTTACACGGAGTGACAAATCCCAGTCTCGATTCGTGCCAACCCAACAGACACTTTCGGAGATACCTGTAGTGCACCTTTATAGTCACCCAGTTACGTTGTGACGTTTGATACACCCAAAGCACTCCTACGGTATCCGGGAGTTGCACAATCTCATGGTCTAAGGAAATGATACTTGACATTAGAAAAGCTTTAGCATACGAACTACACGATCTAGTGCTATGCTTAGGATTGGGTCTTGTCCATCACATCATTCTCCTAATGATGTGATCCCGTTATCAACGACATCCAATGTCCATGGTTAGGAAACCATAACCATCTATTGATCAACGAGCTAGTCAACTAGAGGCTCACTAGGGACATGGTGTTGTCTATGTATCCACACATGTATCTGAGTTTCCTATCAATACAATTATAGCATGGATAATAAACGATTATCATGAACAAGGAAATATAATAATAATCAATTTATTATTGCCTCTAGGGCATATTTCCAACACTGCGGGTCTTAGATCAAGGGGAATAAGGCAAATACGTAGTCTTCTGAGTTCAATATCAGCCTCCCTAACCAGACGTACAGTTGTCACAACAACTAGAACTGGTCCAACAAATCAATTGTCTTCATCGAGGTACTGGTTCTATCACTTCACTCCTTACTTCTGTTTTAGTTTCGTGAAGCCTTTGCCTCCTCATTCTGTTCGAAAATATTGTGTGAAGACATTCCCTCTGATTGTATCATTGTCTTCACACTATTTTACTAAACCACTATGTTTTACCTAGTTGCTGCTTATCTTCACATATCTCTTCAATAGTTGTATGTCATTTCAGCATGCCTAGTGTAGCTTATCTTTCATTGTACCCTGTTTAGTTATTAATTCGCTTCCACGTCTTCGAAGACATTGCCTGTCTTGAAGAATTTCATAAAAATCGTCTTTTCACCCCCTCTAATCGATAACTAGCACTTTCAACCTGCATACCCATATAATAATTCCTTTTAACAGGTAGGTCTTAGGTGTCATTCACTAGGGGAAAAACCTAGCCGATTACCCTAGGCTAACACATCCGCTAGCCTCGACCTAAAATCCCCCCTACCCATGCACACGATCTTGTTTAAATGGGTCGATCTTGTTTTGTGAACTCATAATTTTTTCTCTTATTTTGTGGGTCTTATGATATAGTCTCCTTCATTTGATCATTTCGAAGTAGGGGTTGCAGAAGTGTCTTCACTAAAAGAAAATAGGGTAAATTGTTTCCCTCTTGCTTGTCTTGTAATTGGGGAAAAAAGAAAAGAATATGTGTTAATGTTTTCTCTAAAAAAATCACTTACAGACTACTCATCCATGAATGTATTAGTGCCATCTACTTCATGCTTATTGCTATCCACTTCTGAAATTAATACTCCATCCGATCCAAATTACTTGTCGCTCAAATGGATATATCTACCACTGAAATACATCTACATACATCCATTTTAGTGACAAGTAATATGGATCAAATGGAGTACCATTCTTTTTTATTTCACCGCACATCAAATTGTGATATGTATGTGTTGAAATGCTAAAATTTGGTATATGTGCTGAAATGTTGTGTTTATATGCGAAAATGCTAAAAAATACATGGTAACATGTGAATTGGGTAAGGTGGGCTTTACCCGCGGGTATTACCCGCACCCAGACAGGTATAAGTATGAAAACAATTTGAAACCCGACATACAAGTATGGGTATGGGTTTGAATGAAAAATATTGAGACGAGTATGAGTTTGGACGACCCCGATTAGGGCAACCATTGGGATGATTAGAGTGAAAGGCGTGCGTGGTCATCGGAATCAGGATATGATTCCAACCATACATATTTTTCTCACAAAGAAAAAGCCATACACATTCTCGAGTTCTGTGCAGCTTTACAATTTTTTTGCGAGAAAACTATCCATTCATCAGGTCACAAGGGATATACAAGGAGATATCCCATGGTGTATGCTCTTTGCGGATGATGTGGTGCTAGTTGACGATAGTCGGACGGGGGTAAATAGGAAGTTAGAGTTATGGAGACAAACCTTGGAATCGAAAGGGTTTAGGCTTAATAGAACTAAAACTGAGTACATGATGTGCGGTTTCAGTACTACTAGGTGTGAGGAGGAGGAGGTTAGTCTTGATGGCCAGGTGGTACCTCGGAAGGACACCTTTCGGTATTTGGGGTCAATGTTGCAGGAGGATGGGGGTATTGATGAAGATGTGAACCATCGAATCAAAGCCGGATGGATGAAGTGGGGTCAAGCTTCTGGCATTCTCTGTGACAAGAGAGTGCCACAAAAGCTAAAAGGCAAGTTCTACAGGACGGCGCTTCGACCCGCAATGTTGTATGGCGCGGAGTGTTGGCCGACTAAAAGGCGACATGTTCAACAGTTAGGTGTGGCGGAGATGCGTATGTTGAGATGGATGTGTGGCCACACGAGGAAGGATCAAGTCCAGAATGATGATATACGAGATAGAGTTGGGGTAGCACCAATTGAGGAGAAGCTTGTCCAACATCGTCTGAGATGGTTTGGGCATATTCAGCGCAGGCCTCCAGAAGCTCCAGTGCATAGCGGACGGCTAAAGCGTGCGGAGAATGTCAAGAGAGGGCGGGGTAGACCGAATTTGACATGGGAGGAGTCCGTTAAGAGAGACCTGAAGGATTGGAGTATCACCAAAGAGCTATCTATGGACAGGGGTGCGTGGAAGCTTGCTATCCATGTGCCAGAGCCATGAGTTGGTTGCGAGATCTTATGGGTTTCACCTCTAGCCTACCCCAACTTGTTTGGGACTAAAGGCTTTGTTGTTGTTGTTGTTTGTTAAAACTATCCATTCATCATAGCTTGATAGTAGAAAGAACAAAAAATAAAAAAAATTGCATTCATGTTCGTAGACCATCTAACGATGACTGCAAATATTGAAGCGAGCCGAAGGCGCATCACCATCATCACCCTTCTTCACTGGAGCCGGGCCAAACTTATTGTAGTACACTGTCGGGAAGTCATTATGCTAAGACCCCACAAGACCAAGGCACCAGAAAAGCGACCGTCGCCGATGAAGTGAAGTATAGATCGAATGAATCCAACGTGTATACACACGAACGAAGACGAATAAGGATTGGATCCAAGCGGATCCACCGAAGACCACCACCGAACGAATCCCCGCGAGATCCGCCGTAGACACACCTCCACACATCTTCCGATAACGCTAGACGCATCATCGTAATGGGGCCGAGTGGGAAGAACTTTATTTCATCTTCAGAAAGTCGCCACCACCTCATCTTTCTAAATAGGACACAAACTTTAAACAAACTCACGAAAACACCAAGAAACGGAGCAACATCCCTCCCACCACCAAGGGCCAGGGTTCACCGTGCCTCCATAGCCCTAGGGCCACCGAAGACGAGACGAACTGGCGACGACGCCGGCGGGAGGTGGAGGAACCGTAGGTTCTTTTTTCCTGGGGAGGCGGCCGCGGCTGCTACTTAGAGTTGCAGCTTTACAATTTTCGTTTTGAAAAAGAACACGGTCTTCGTTTTCATCTTTGCAGAAATAAAAATACATCCTGTGCCGCAAGGCCACATTTGGTGCCGTCGCTGGTTTAATTATGACCGTTGAGAGGGTCTAGGAACCCAGTCAACTTATTTATAAGCTAATAAAATAAATAAATAAACCATCACCGATTGACTCAAAGTTTAACTTGTAGGGGGCCTGGGTTATTGACGGGAAGTCTCGGGGGTCTAAAAATGACACGCTAAAGTAGGAGTGCCAACGTTCGTCAGGCCCGGCTGGCCATGTTGCCAATTATACGTTTCTTTGGCGCGTCCTCTTTGATTGCTTTTACGTCTGTTCGTTCCAACCACCAGCCGCGGCGCAGTTGCCGATGTTGGTCGTCAGTTCAATACTACGCGTGGACGGGCGTCGCCAACGCGACCGCCCCCAACTTTTCCGTTTCCTTCGCGAAAAGGCAAGCTGAAGAGAGAACCCGTCTCGTTTGCTTCTGTTCTGTGCGTGCCCAAGTGTCCTTCGCGCCGAACACGGTGACGGGTCTCCATCGAGTCTCGCATGGCATGTGGTGAGCGCAGCCACGCACGCGGTCGAGTTCGGCCGGACGCATCATGCATGTTTTCTTTTCCTTCTTTTAGATTTAGATAGAGAAGCATCATGCATGCATGCCAGGAGCAGGATGTACCGCTCGTCTTCTTGTGTTGGTTTTAAATATGAACAATGTGAATCTACCGCTGGGAGCATCGAAAAATGCCAACGAAGACCGAGCTCCAATGAGCTTGTTTGAAAAAAATCGGAGCGTGAAGAATTCTAAATTTATTTGTGAACACACGTGCACTTGTATACTACGTATGTGTAAAATTTGGGGTATAGAAAAAAATACACATTTTTTAACGGGCCTTTTATTTTTGTTATTGGGCTGAAATTTTGTCTTTTTTTGTACAGCCTACAAATCACAACCATTTCGACGAAATTCAACACGTTCCTGCGAAATACATATATGTCTACATGGATTTTTTTAGATTGTTTTGAAAGTTTTAAATATGCTTTTTGATATTTTCAAAATACCGAGCTCATTGGACACATTTTTGAAATCCACACTCTGGGAGCGGGGGCTACTCGGCCGGTTGTTGAGATAGGTAGGACTGGGACACATTTTTGTACTAGTGATAAGTTTATTACACACAGATAAGTTGGGAGATTTTAGTAGAATCCAAGCTAGAAGAGAAGTTGGAGATTCCCTAAAAAATAGACAACAAGTTGGAGATTCATGACTGTACAATTTGCGGCAATAATAAATCTTTTTGCAGACTATCAGTGCTAGAAGAAAAAAGAGCATTCGGTAGTCAACAGAGCAGAGTCGTCCAAGGAATAAAACTTTGATGATTCCGTATGCAAAATATATGTAGTTTACGACCATAGACAAAAAAAATCCATATGCCAAGGTAGACTCAGAGATTGACACAAATGAAGCTACATATTCTCCATAATCAAATTAACAATTCGTACTATATATCTTCTACGAATGATACTAAATGGATCTTGACGTACGGCATCTTTAGTTTCCAACTTGTTCCTATTATGCTACTACGATCATGACTGCAAAACGAAGACCTAGACAAGTTAAAGTACAATACTAGTTGATGCAGCCATGAATGAATCTATCTCCAAAAAAGGAAAATGATTCAGTTTATCCGAAACAAACTAGTTACCTGCAGAATCGCCCGATTATGGAGCAACTTCAGGGGCAGGTGCGGCCCTCAGCGGTGGAACGGGTCCTACTCTCCGAAATATAAAAAAGATTCACACTGTTCATTTTGGAAGACGAGATAATGCACAAACAGTTAATATATAAGTACGGAGAGCGATAACTTACCTTCGCAAGATTCATAATCACTCAGGCCCGTGTTACAAGATAGTCTCCAGACCAAGGAAGTTTGCTCTGTCCAGGGGTGCTGACATGAGCTTGTCGAGGTCGCCGTTCTCCGATATGCGGCAAAGGCAGATGGGAGCGATCTCCAAGAGTGACCTGACGCCGTCGCAGCACTTGCCTTGCTTTGGAGGCGCCGGCGCGGTTCTGTTCGTGAGGTAATCCTTGCATGACATGAGTCCCATCAAAGATGGTAGACACTCTTTCGTCAGCAGCTTCGATGGTGGCGGCGGCGGCGGCGCACTTGGCGTTGGTGGACAGAACATCGGTGATATGTAGGAAGTCATCGTAGGCGCTCGTCGTCGACGGTAACATCTCTTCCCATTGAAAGAACCCTAATGGGCTGAGGATACCACAGTCCCTGTAACCATCCAACTACAAGTTGGTTCGCTGAGTTAGCATGGCAAGTTAGTTGTATAATCAAATTTAATGAATCTCATGCAACACCTAAAAAGTCACTTTGGAGGACGGGTGCATTGAAGCCCTATTTTTGAATAGTGCCAAAATGTTTTTTTAAGTTTCAAGAAATTCTCAAAACAAATCAAACAAGTTTATATGGATGTGCATTACACATGTGCAAATTTTGATACTGAATAAGTAACCATGTGAGTTACACAAAAAAGACAGAATCGCGATTTTGGAAAAATGAACAGTGCATGCATTATTCACAATTTGAAAATCACCATTTTGTCATTTTTGTATAGCTCACATGTTTACTTATTTCATCACCAAACTTTACATATATATAATATACATACATATGATCACGTAGAATTATTTTTGGATTTTTTTAAACTTTAAATATGATTTATAAAGTATTTAAAATAAGGTCCTCCAATACATCCGGGCTCCAAAAATCCACTCTCACACACAACACCCCCTCATTGAACCTAATTGATATTTGTAGTGCTATTTGCCGATATCCCTTGTGATGTGCTCCCATGGATAGATTTTTTTTCTTCCGTTGCAACGCACGAACGGGTTTCCTAGTGTAAGTGTGTGACTGAAAAAAAATGTTATGGGAAGTTAGTTGGTTCGCTGAGTTAGTATGGCAAGTTAGTTGTATAATCAAATTTAATGAATCTCATGCAACACCTAAAAAGTCACTTTGGAGGACAGGTGCATTGAAGCCCTATTTTTGAATAGTGCCAAAATGTTTTTTTAAGTTTCAAGAAATTCTCAAAACAAATCAAACAAGTTTATATGGATGTGCATTACACATGTGCAAATATACTTCGCTTTTTTCTTTTATATATACCATTCTTCAATTCGGTTTGTTCTTCTTTTCTTATCCTTTTTTGATTCTTCTTTTTTGTTGTCTTTAATGCGCTTTTTAAAATTCATGAAACTTTTTTAATTGATGATTTTTTTTTCAAAATTGAAGAAATTTATTAAAAAATCATGATTTTTTTCGAAATTGTTGAACTTTTTTCAAATTTCGATCAAATTTTTGATAAGTCAATGAAGTTTCTTCTAGAACCGATGAACTTTTTTAAAAAAATTGGTGATTTGTTTTCAAATTCAATGATTTTTTTTCCAAGTCGACGAACTCTGTTTACAAATTGTATGAATTTTTTAAACTTGATTAACTTATTTACAAAATGATGAACTTTTTTTCAATTGAATGAACCTTTTCAAAATCCAAGAAATTTTTTTAATTCACGATCTGCTTTTTGTGATTTTTTTCATGATTTTTTTTGAAAATATCAGCGTTCAAAGGATGAACCATTGACTAGAGAACCGTAGACCTGGAACGACGAACGAAGGAAAGGAGTGGGCGAGCACCGAGCTCGTGTAACTGGGACGGCCCAAACCAAGCTGTTGCGTGCACCAGTTCCTAGATCGGGTGCCTACAACGTCGATTAGGAGCTCCGGAAGCACAAGGGTCATGCTCCCGCCAATGCCTCCAACAGGTTTGTCACCTACCATCCATAAAAAAGGTTTGAGGGTCTGCAAACATTTGCGGTATAGGGTTGGATGGATGGTTCCCGTATCCATGTTCGGACACGATTTTCAAACAAATAGGTCGGGGTTGGAGATGCCCTTAAGCAACGGTTTACAGTTCTACAGTACAATTCTGCAGCAATGATAATTCCTTTTGCAGACCATCATTGTTAGATTGAAAAAAAAGAGCGTTGATAGTCAGAGCAAAGGAATAAAACAGTTCGATAACTAGGTGAACATTTGATGATCCCATGCATAGGGTGGACACTCACAAATAACCCTATAGTTTCTTTCCAATAAAATACCAAATAACCAAATATATAGTTGACGACCGTAACCAATAAATTTTCTCCAAGACGACTCAGAGATTGACACAAACGAAGCTACATATTCTGCCTAATCGAAATGAAAACTCGCACTATATATCTTCCAAGAATGGTACTGACGGATCTTGACGTACAGCATCTTTTAGCTTCCAACTTGTTTCTGTAATTCTACTACGACCATGCCTCTGCAAAACAAAGATAAAATCAAAAGTTAAAAGTACAATACAGAAATACAGACTAGTTCATGCAGCCATGAACGAATCCATCTCCAAAACAGGGAAATGGTTCAATTTATGCGGAACACACACAAACTAGTTACCTGATTTGACCAGTTATGAAGCAGCTTCAGGGGCGGGTGCGGCCCTCAGCGGTGGCACGGGTCCTGCTCTCCGATCCATAAAAAAGATTCACAATGTTCGTAATTGAAGACGAGATAATGCACAAAACAGTTTATAGTAGGAGAGCAACAACTTACCTTGGCAAGATCGATAATCACTTGGAGCTATACTGGCGTCACATATAACCGACAGATGAAGGAATTTTCCTCCATCTAGGCGTGCCGACATGAGCCTGTCGAGGTCGCCGTCGTCCGATATGCGGCATGTGCAAACGGCGGCGTTCTTGAAGAGTGACCTGAGGCCATCGCAGCACTTGCCTTGCTTTGGAGGCTCCGGCGCAGTTCTGTTGGTGAGGTAATCCTTGCATGGCATCAACCCCATCAACGATGGTAGACACTCTTTCGGCTCCGGCTTCGCTGGCGGTGGCGGCGGGCGGCGGCGCACTAGGCGTTGGCGGACAGAATACCGGCGGTATACAGAATAGCTGTGGCAGAAACGAAAAGCAGGGAATGCACCATGCCGATGTTTTTGCTACTGGATCGTTGCTGGTGGAGGGGGCAGGGGCCTCCCTGACGGCCGCCGAAGGCTGCGGCGTGGCGGCGATCAGAACTACGGCGAGGAGCAAGGCGAGATGGGATTTGGATGGTGCCATCGATCTCACGTTTTGCGTTGCGGCGCTGGTTTGCAGTGTAGGATTCTATGGCTGGTGATCCATTTATATAGGATGCGTGTGGAATGGGATGCGTTGAGATGCGGAGAGAAAGATGGGTTCTGTTTGGGTTGATTTCTTATCGAGCGGAATCAGGCGCGTATTTCGTCCTCCTCTCCTCCAAAACTTTCTTCATTTTCACGGAGTGATTTTGTTACTAGTTCGAGTTAGCCTTGCAAGTGTTTTTTTCAGCTGCGTTAGCCTTGCAAGTTAGCTGTACGCCGTGCACCAAATCCTACGAGTCGGCCAGCGGCTGATCCTCGCGCAGGATCAGCCGGGTCGCTAGCCACTCCATCGATCTATCTGGTAGCTTTGTCAACCGTATGATTCATCAGGCATGTCCGTTTTTTTCTTCACGTCGGTGTTGAACCACGAGGCACCACAAAGGCCTTAGGAGTCTGTTTGAGTCTGCGTGGGCACAAACCACGACCCAATGTAGCAGACTCATTTTGAATTTCTGTCTATGGGATCCAAATTCACTCTAAATTTGAATCAGGTTCGTGTTCACATTGTTGGATTATGGATGGGCTTAGGTCCATATAAAACACTAATCCCTGGTCAGGGCCGGCCCTAAGCCATGGCGAGGAGTACGGCTGCCTAGGGCCCAGCCCAAGCAGTGGGCCCATACTTTCTGTACATATGTATAAGATACAGAAGAAGAAAAACCGGAACTCAGCCTATTACACACAAAGGAGCCGCACGAGATGAACTCTTAATTATTTCGTCCTCTGCTAGTCAGCGCCGCCGGTTCGTTTTCTTCCCGTACAATCTTCTTTCTTTCCCAATTAATAATTGAATCAATTCAAAGGAGGATGGGCCCCAACCCCAAACCATGCTAATGAATCAATTTTGTAGTTGTATCGATCATCCCCTTTAATCTCTTCATTACACCATGGATTTCTTCCGTTCTAAGTACCCCAAGGCGGCCACATCGCGGCGGGCGGCGACCTCCTTGGCAGCCGCGACGAGTTAACGACGCACCAGATTGGGCTGGCCGTTCAGGCGTTGCCACCAGCACCAATCCACAAGTAAGATTTTCATCGCATGGATTGCCCATCTTTTTTTATTGATTGCGATCTTTTTGACCATCCTTTTGCCTGAAATTGCCGCACAAGTATATGCTCACGATGATTGCACTCATCAAATTACAACATAATGATTAGATATTGCTTGTGTTCAACTTATGGGATTTCTCTGTTGTTCTTGTACAAAAGGTGATTGTGTTTTTGTTCAAACTACTATTTTTACGTAAACCATAAAAGGTCTGTTCGAAATTACTGCCTTGTCATGAAGAACTAGGCATGAACAGTTTGAATGGAAGTGTTGCTGCAGCAGGCAGCAGCGACGAGTGAGAGTAATGAGTGGTCATCGGGGGCCCATTGGATGCTATTCGCACTAGGGCCTCTGATATGCAAGGGCCGGCCCTGTCCCTGGTTAATCTTGAGGCCCATATATGAGATGGCAGGTGGTGAGAAATTTAGTCCCACCTTGCTAGTTGAGAAGAGTTGGGACCTCTTTATAAGGGCTGCTCTACCGAGCTTGGTAAGAGGAGTAGTACACGCACGCTCCTTCTCCTCCGCCGCTGCCCGCCTCGTCACGACGCGACGAATTGGATATCTGATGCTGATGA
The DNA here is from genome assembly GCF_003073215.2 of Triticum urartu. Lineage (NCBI taxonomy): Eukaryota > Viridiplantae > Streptophyta > Magnoliopsida > Poales > Poaceae > Triticum > Triticum urartu. The sequence goes on from NC_053023.1 coordinate 153,156,751, forward strand.
GATGAAAGGCACAAGTGGACATGTCTTCACACTTGATGATGGTGCTGTTTCCTGGAAGTCTTGCAAGCAGACGATCTTAACCAGATCGACTATGGAAGCAGAACTAACAGCATTAGACACATCATGCGTCGAAGCAAAATGGCTTCGAGAGCTTTTGATGGATTTGCCGGTGGTTGATAAACCAATGCCGGCTGTCCTTATGAACTGTGACAATCAAACAGTGATTGCCAAGGCTAAGAGTTCAAAGGACAACATGAAATCCACAAAGCACATAAGAAGAAGATTGAAATCTGTCAAAAAATCAAGAAACTCCGGAGTAATAGCGTTGGACTATGTCCATACGGCTAAGAATCTGGCAGATCCCTTTACGAAAGGGCTATCACGGATTGTGATAGAAAATGCATCGAGGGAGATGGGTATGAGACCCACGTAAGTTGCCATGGGGGTAACCCAACCTATGTGATCGGAGATCCCGTGAATTAGGACATGAGAAAACAATCCATCGGTCAACTGAGGAGAGTATCCTTAATTAACCCACTCCGTTGGAGATGCACAATACTCTCAATTCTGTAAGGCAGGCTGACTTTTGTCTTAATGTGTTCCAAAGCTTGTGTAAGCAAGATGCTAACCTACAGAGCATACTTTGGAGGAACACACCTATGTGAGCCCGACGCCCGACTGCTGGTCACAGTCTATGAGATTAGATAATCTCTAGTAAGCTAATGAGAAGGTGCGGAGTATGACTAATAGGCTCCACCTGTGGGGTTTAGCCTTCGGCAGCCACGTATCAGCTAACAATAGGCGAAACTTCTGCACGCCAAACTGACAATTCAAGGCATAGTCCATTGTTCAGTTGTGAAGAAGTCTAATCATGTTGCTCTAGGTGGAAGTTCAACTTAACAGTCTCCACTGAAAATTCTGATATATCAAACATTGTTTGGAACAGTTGACAAACTTATGTGCCTCGAGATCTGGTGGGGGATGGTTGGATTATGGATGGGCTTAGGCCCATATAAGACACTAATCCCTGCTTAATCTTGAGGTCCATGTATGAGATGGCAGGTGATGGGAAGTTTAGTCCCACCTTGCTAGTTGAGGAGAGTTGAGACCCCTTCATAAGGGCTGCTCTACCACTTACCATTGGGAGCTTGGGAAGAGGAGTAGTACACGCGCGCTCCTCCTCCTCCGCCACCCGCCTCGTCACGACGTGCGCGCGCCGCGGGTTGCGGGAATAAGCCGAGCCGAAGCTTATTTTTGCCGCTCATGAATGAATTAATTAACCAGGGATTAATTAAAGAGTCGCTAACATGTGGGCCACAGTCACTTGCGTTGCCGGGATTCGTCGACTCCCTTCCCGGGGGTGCGACCCTTGCCGGGACCCACGTATTCGTCGACTCCCTTGCCGGGAACAACGACTCCCTTGCCGGGAGTGGGCCGACTCAGTCGTGGGCCTTGGCAAGGCACACGACTTTCTTCCTTACGAACTACTCCCTCCGGTCCTTTTTAGTTCGCATATAAGATTTGACTGAAGTCAAGCCTTATAAAGTTTGACCAACTTTATAGAAAAAAGTACCAACATTCATAATCTGAAATCAATATCAATAGATGTGTCATGACTTAAAGTTTCATATTGTATAACTTTAGCATGGCAGATGTTGATATTTTTTCATATAAATACGGTCAAAATTTGTGAAGTTTGACTTCAAAGAATTCTAATATGCAGAGTAAAAAGGACCGGAGGCAGTATATAAGAAGGCTTTGGCCAGTGAAGTAACCTAATTTGGTTCACTCACTCCCTCTCGCGTGACCTAGCCGTCATCTAATGTTCCTCACTCTGTGCTACCTCCGGCGATTCCATCCCGACGACCGCGTGCACGGCTGGTCGGGAGAGCAGGTGCCTTCGGAACCCTGTCGTTCGAGATCCTGCCCGGGAGAACGGCAATAAGGTTTTTGGGGAGCGTCTCGACGCGACTGCTCCCGATCCGTCCCCAACTCTGTTCGCCTCTGCTTCCCCTACTTCCTCTACATCGACACCATGGCCGACGACGTCGATGCTAAGAAGAAGGCCATGGACGACGCCGAGGCTGCTGCTGCAGCCGCCGCGTTGGCTTGGCCAACCGGAGGGTATGATCTGTTCATCCCTCGTTTACTCGTACTTATGATAGCCGTATATGTGCTGCTCATAGATGGTTCCATTCTATGTTCTATACATGCTAGCATGCTTAGGTATCGCTATGAGATGCATACCTTTTATGCCATGCTTATTGTTAACTCGTGGATAAGTCTAATCGGAAAAGTGCTAATATCTCCAACAATCCAAAAACTTTATTTTAGGCACTTTTCGATTCAAGGCTTTGCTGCTACTCTGAAACCGGAAAAGTTTACCGGGACGCATTTTAAGCGTTGGCAGACTAAGACCACCTTGTGGCTCACAACGATGAACGTGTTCTGGGTTGGTGGTGTGTCCCTCACAGAAACGATTGCTCCTGAAAAGGAGAAGGCGTTTAGGGAGGCAACCACAATCTTTCTAGGAGCAGTTCTGAGTGTGATTGGAGACAAGTTGGTTGACGCCTATATTCATATGGGCGTTGCCAAAAACTTGTGGGATGCGCTCGAAGTCAAATTCGGCGCAACTGATGCTGGCAGTGAATTGTATGCCATGGAGCAGTTCCATGATTACAGGATGGTTGATAACCGTTCTATATTGGACCAGGCTCATGAGATATACAATGCATTGCTAAGGAGTTGGAGCTCTTGAAGTGTGAGTTACCGGACAAGTTTGTCGCGGGTTGCATTATTGCAAAACTCCCTCTTAGTTGGAGGCACTTTGCTACTTCTCTCAAGCACCTGAGACGTGAATTCTCTGTTGAGGATGTCATTGGTCATCTCAGTGTTGAGCAGAACTCGAGAGCAAAGGACTCACACGTGAAAGGGGCAGAGGGTTCTTCTAGCGCCAATGTGGTGCATAAGAACTTCCACAAGTTCAAGGGAAAGAACTCTGTCTAGCAGAATACTACCTTTAAGAAGAAGGGAAGAAGAAAGATAAAAAGAGAGATGGCTGCTTTACTTGTGGTTCAGATGAACAGTGGGCAAACAAGTGCCCAAACAAGTACAAGAAGCCAGCACAGGACTCCAAGTCTGTGAATGTCACTCAGAGCAACAATGATGCGGCATATGGGTATGGTAATCTGTTTACCATACTTTCAGTTTGCTAGTCCACCGATTGGTGGATTGACACTGGGGCCAATATTCATGTGTGTGTTGATGTGTCTTTGTTTTCTTCCTACCAAGTCGCACGAGATTGTTCCGTCCTGATGGGGAATGGCTCGCATGTTTCTGTTCATGGTGTTGGCATGGTAGATCTGAAGTTTACTTCGGGATAGATCGTGCAACTAAAGAACGTGCAGCATGTCCCCGCCATAAAGAAGAATCTCGTTAGTGGCTCCCTTCTATGTAAAGAAGAGTTTAAGTTAGTATTTGAGTCTAACAAAGTAATCGTATCTCGGTATGGACTATTTGTTGGAAAAGGATATGATTGTGGTGGTTTGTTCCGCCTTTCCATGGAGGATTTTTGTAATAAAGTCGTGAACCAAATTCATTCTAATGTGAACGAATCTGAGGTTTGGCATTCACGTCTTTGTCACATAAATTTTGGTTGTATGACGTGGCTAGCTAAGATGGATTTAACCCCGAGTATCGCTTTAGCCAAAGGCTCTAAGTGCCATGCGTGTGTGCAAGCTAAGCAACCTCGTAAGCCTCACAAGCCTGTGAAGGAGAGACACCTGACACCTCTAGAGCTCATACATTCAGATCTCTGTGAGATGAATGGTGTGTTGACTAAAGGTGGAAAGAAATACTTCATGACTCTGACTGATGATTCCACTAGATTCTGCTATGTGTATTTGTTAAATGCTAAGGATGAGGCTCTATACTACTTTAAAGTCTATAAGGCTGAAGTTGAGAACCAACTTGAGAAGAAAATAAAATGAGTCCGGTCTGATCATGGTGGAGAGTACTTTTCTAATGAGTTTGATTTATTCTGTGCGGAATATGGTATTATTCATGAGAGGACGCCTCCCTACTCACCCCAGTCAAATGGGGTTGCCGAACGGAAAAACCGTACTCTAATTGATTTGGTTAACGCCATGTTAGATACATCGGGTTTATCCAAGACATGGTGGGGGGAGGCTGTATTAACATCTTGTCATGTCCTGAATAAAGTTCCCACAAAGGATAATGAGACTACTCCCTATGAGCAATGGGTAAAGAAAAGAACTACACTCTTTTACTTGCGTACTTGGGGCTGTTTGGCGAAAGTCAACATGCCGATAATCAAAAAGCGTAAGTTGGGACCAAAGACCGTGGACTGTGTTTTTCTTGGCTATGCCAAGCATAGCATTGGCTATAGATTTCTAGTGGTGAAATCTGAGGTACCTGACCAGAAGGTCGGTACAATTATAGAGTCTAGGGATGCTACATTCTTTGAGGATATTTTCTCCATGAGAGATATGCAAAGCAATTCTAGACTGGAATCTGATGAGACTCCTGAACCTGCTATTCCGATGGAATATTATGAACATAAAAGTGATAAGAGTTCCACGGAGGATGACGAGGAAGCTCCTGTTAGGAGCAAGAGACATAGGACTGCAAAGTCCTTTGGTGATAATTTCCTCGTGTACCTCGTGGATGATGATACTCCCAGCTCCATTTCAGAAGCTTATGCATCTCCGGATGCTGACTACTGGAAGGATGCGGTCCGTAGTGAGATGGATTCCATCTTGGCTAATGGGACATGGGAGATCACTGATCGTCCTTATGGTTGTAGACCATTAGGATGTAGGTGGGTGTTCAAAAAGAAGCTTAGGCCCGATGGTACTGTTGAGAAGTACAAGGCTAGGCTTGTGGCCAAGGGTTATACCCAGAAAGAAGAAGAGGATTTCTTTGACACTTATTCACCTGTGGCTAAACTGACAACCATTCAAGTGTTACTCGCTTTGGCTGCCTTGCATGGTCTTCTCGTTCATTAGATGGACGTTAAGACGTCTTTCCTTAACAGAGAGCTAGACGAGGAAATTTACATGCAACAGTCGGATGGCTTTGTAGTAAATGGTCAGAAAAGAAAGGTGTGTAAACTAGTAAAGTCTTTTTATGGCCTGAAACAAGCGCCTAAGCAATGGCATGAGAAGTTCAACACTACTCTGATATCTGCTGGCTTTGTTGTGAACAAAGCTGACAAATGTGTATACTATCGATGTGGTGGGGGCGAAGGAGTTATACTGTGTCTGTATGTCAATGACATACTGATATTTGGGACCCACCTCAAGGTCATTGAGGAGGTCAAGTCTTTTTTATCTCACAACTTTGAGATGAAGGACCTAGGTGTGGCTGATGTTATCCTGAACATCAAGCCACTGAGAAATTCTGAGGGTGGAATTACACTTTTGCAGTCCCACTATGTTGAGAAGATTTTGAGCTGTTTTGGATACTCGGACTGCAAACCTTCTGCAACACCATATGATCCTAGCGTACGGATTCAAAAGTTCGAAGGCACGACTGTAGATCAGTTGAGATATTCTCAAGTGGTTGGTTCACTGATGTACCTACCATGTGCTACTCGTCCTGACATCTCATTTGATGTGTGCAAACTGAGTCGGTTTGTTTCCAATCCGGGAGATGTGCATTGGCATGCTGTTGAGCGAGTGATGCATTATTTGCAAGGTACTGCGAACTATGGAATTCACTATTCTGGGTACCCGACGGTACTTGAGGGGTATAGTGATTCGAATTGGATATCTGATGCTGATGAGATGAAAGCCACAAGTGGACATGTCTTCACACTTAGTGGTGGTGCTGTTTCCTGGAAGTCTTGCAAGCAGACGATCTTAACCAGATCGACTATGGAAGCATAACTCACAGCATTAGACACATCATGCGTCGAAGCAAAATGACTTCAAGAGCTTTTGATGGATTTGCAGGTGGTTGATAAACCAATGCCGGCTGTCCTTATGAACTGTGACAATCAAACAGTGATTGCCAAGGCTAAGAGTTCAAAGGACAACATGAAATCCACAAAGCACATAAGAAGAAGATTGAAATCTGTCAGAAAATCCAGAAACTCCGGAGTAATTGTTGGAAATATGCCCTAGAGGCAATAATAAAAGGATTATTATTATATTTCCTTGTTCATGATAATTGTCTTTTATTCATGCTATAATTGTGTTATCCGGAAATCGTAATACATGTGTGAATACTTAGACACCAACATGTCCCTAGTAAGCCTCTAGTTGACTAGCTCGTTGATCAACAGATATACATGGTTTCCTGACTATGGACATTGGATGTCATTGATAACGAGATCACATCATTAGGAGAATGATGTGATGGACAAGACCCAATCCTAAACATAGCACAAGATCGTATAGTTCGTTTGCTAGAGTTTTCCAATGTCAAGTATCTTTTCCTTAGACCATGAGATCGTGTAACTCCCGGATACCGTAGGATTGCTTTGGGTGTACCAAACGTCACAACGTAACTGGGTGACTATAAAGGTATACTACGGGTATCTCCGAAAGTGTCTGTTGGGTTGACACGGATCAAGACTGGGATTTGTCACTCCGTATGACGGAGAGGTATCACTGGGCCCACTCGGTAATGCATCATCATAATGAGCTCAAAGTGACCAAGTGTCTGGTCACGGGATCATGCATTACGGTACGAGTAAAGTGACTTGCCGGTAACGAGATTGAACGAGGTATTGGGATACCGACGATCGAATCTCGGGCAAGTAACACACCGATTGACGAAGGGAATTGTATACGGGGTTGCTTGAATCCTCGACATCGTGGTTCATCCAATGAGATCATCGAGGAGCATGTGGGAGCCAACATGGGTATCTAGATCTCGCTGTTGGTTATTGACCGGAGAGCAATCTCGGTCATGTCTACATGTCTCCCGAACCCGTAGGGTCTGCACACTTAAGGTTCGGTGACGCTAGGGTTGTAGGGATATGTATATGCAGTAACCCAAAAGTTTTTCGGAGTCCCAAATGAGATCCCGGACGTCACGAGGAGTTTCGGAATGGTCCAGAGGTAAAGAATTATATATAGGAAGTGCTATTTCGGCCATCGGGACAAGTTTCGGGGTCACCGGTATTGTACCGGGACCATCGGAAGGGTCCCGGGGGTCCACCGGGTGGGGCCACCTATCCCGAAGGGCCCCATGGGCTAAAGTGGGAAGGGATCCAGCCCAAAGTGGGCTGGGGCGCCACTTTCCCCTAGGGCCCATGCGCCTAGGGTAGGGGAAACCCTAAAGGGGGGCACCCCCTTGCTTGGGGGGTAAGCCCCCCACCCCTTGGCCGCCGCCCCCCCTAGGAGATTGCATCTCCTAGGGCCGGCGCCTCCCCTAGGCTCCCTATATATAGTGGGGGTGGGGGGGGGGAAGGAGGGCCTCTCACCCACGCCTTTGGTGCCTCCCTCTCCCTCTCCAACACCTCCTCCTCCTCCATAGAGCTTGGCGAAGCCCTGACGGAGTACTGCAGCTCCACCACCACCACTCCGTCGTGCTGCTGCTGGAGCCATCTTCCTCAACCTCTCCTTCCCCCTTGCTGGATCAAGAAGGAGGAGACGTCACGCTGACCGTACATGTGTTGAACGCGGAGGTGCCGTCCGTTCGGCGCTAGGATCTCCGGTGATTTGGATCACGTCGAGTACAGCTTCCTCATCCCCGTTCTTTGAACGCTTCCGCGCGTGTTCTACAAAGGTATGTAGATGCAATCCGATCACTCGTTGCTAGATGAACTCCTAGATGGATCTTGGTGAAGCCGTAGGAAATTTTTTGTTTTCTGCAACGTTCCTCAACAGTGGCATCATGAGCTAGGTCTATGCGTAGTTCCTTTTGCACGAGTAGAACACAATTTGTTGTGGGCGTAGATGTTGTCAACTTTCTTGCCGCTACTAGTCTTATTTTGCTTCAACGGTATTGTGGGATGAAGCGGCCCGGACCAACCTTACACGTACGCTTACGTGAGACCGGTTCCACCGACTGACATGCACTAGTTGCATAAGGTGGCTGGCGGGTGTCTGTCTCTCCCACTTTAGTTGGAGCGGATTTGATGAAAAGGGTCCTTATGAAGGGTAAATAGAAGTTGACAAATCACATTGTGGCTTTCACGTAGGTAAGAAAACGTTCTTGCTAGAACCCTATTTCAGCCACGTAAAACTTGCAACAACAATTAGAGGACGTCTAACTTGTTTTTGCAGCAAGTGCTTTGTGATATGATATGGCCAAAGTTGTGATGAATGATGAATGATATATATGTGATGTATGAGATGTTCATGCTATTGTAATAGGAATCACGACTTGCATGTCGATGAGTATGACAACCGGCAGGAGCCATAGGAGTTGTCTTTATTTTTTGTATGACCTGCGTGTCATTGAGAAACGCCATGTAAATTACTTTACTTTATTGCTAAACGTGTTAGCCATAGTAGTAGAAGTAATAGTTGGCGAGCAACTTCATGGAGACACGATGATGGAGATCATGATGATGGAGATCATGGTGTCATGCTGGTGACAAGATGATCATGGAGCCCCAAGATGGAGATCAAAGGAGCTATGTGATATTGGCCATATCATGTCACTATTATTATTTGATTGCATGTGATGTTTATCATGTTTCTACATCTTGTTTACTTAGAATGACTGTAGTAAATAAGATGATCCCTCATAATAATTTCAAGAAAGTGTTCCCCCTAACTGTGCACCGTTGCGACAGTTCGTTGTTTCGAAGCACCACATGATGATCGGGTGTTAGATTCCAACGTTCACATACAACGGGTGTAAGACAGATTTACACATGCAAACACTTAGGTTGACTTGACGAGCCTAGCATGTACAGACATGGCCTCGGAACACAGAAGACCGAAAGGTCGAGCATGAGTCGTATAGAAGATACGATCAACATGAAGATGTTCACCGATGTTGACTAGTCCGTCTCACGTGATGATCGGACACGGCCTAGTTAACTCGGATCATGTTATACTTAGATTACTGGAGGGATGTCTATCTAAGTGGGAGTTCATTGAATAATTTGATTAGATGAACTTAATTATCATGAACTTAGTCTAATTTTTTTACAATATGTCTTGTAGATCAAATGGCCAACGTAGTCCTCAACTTCAACGCGTTCCTAGAGAAAACCAAGCTGAAAGACGATGGCAGCAACTACACGGACTGGGTCCGGAACCTGAGGATCATCCTCATAGCTGCCAAGAAAGATTATGTCCTACAAGCACCGCTAGGTGACGCACCTGTTCTCCCTGCAGAACAAGACGTTATGAACGCTTGGCAGGCACGTACCGATGACTACTCCCTCGTTCAGTGCGGCATGCTTTACAGCTTAGAGCCGGGGCTCCAAAAGCGTTTTGAGAGACACAGAGCATATGAGATGTTCGAAGAGCTGAAAATGGTTTTCCAAGCTCATGCCCGGGTCGAGAGATATCAAGTCTCCGACAAGTTCTTCAGCTGTAAGATGGAGGAAAACAGTTCTGTCAGTGAGCACATACTCACCTATGTCTGGGTTGCATAACCGCTTGACTCAGCTGGGAGTTAATCTCCCGGATGACGCGGTCATTGACAGAATCCTTCAGTCGCTTCCACCGAGCTACAAGAGCTTTGTGATGAACTTCAATATGCAGGGGATGGAAAAGACCATTCCTGAAGTATTTGCAATGCTGAAATCAGCAGAGGTAGAAGTCAAAAAGGAACATCAAGTGTTGATGGTGAATAAAACCACTAAGTTCAAGAAGGGCAAGGGTAAGAAAGCCTTCAAGAAGGACGGCAAGGGAGTTGCCGCGCCCGGCAAGCAAGCTGCCGGGAAGAAGCCAAAGAATGGACCCAAGCCCGAGACTGAGTGCTTTTATTGCAAGGGAAGTGGTCACTGGAAGCGGAACTGCCCCAAATACTTAGCGGACAAGAAGGCCGGCATCACGAAAGGTATATGTGATATACATGTAATTGATGTGTACCTTACCAGTACTCATAGTAGCTCCTGGGTATTTGATACCGGTGCGGTTGCTCACATTTGTAACTCAAAACAGGAGCTGCGGAATAAGCGGAGACTGGCGAAGGACGAGGTGACGATGCGCGTCGGGAATGGTTCCAAGGTCAATGTGATCGTCGTCGGCACGCTACCTCTACATTTACCTTCGGGATTAGTTTTAAACCTTAATAATTGTTATTTAGTGCCAGCTTTGAGCATGAACATTGTATCAGGATCTCGTTTAATTCGAGATGGCTACTCATTTAAATCCGAGAATAATGGTTGTTCTATTTATATGAGAGATATGTTTTATGGTCATGCTCCGATGGTGAATGGTTTATTCTTAATGAATCTCGAGCGTAATGCTACACATATTCATAGTGTGAGTACCAAAAGATGTAAGATTGATAATGATAGTCCCACATACTTGTGGCACTGCCGCCTTGGTCACATAGGTGTCAAACTCATGAAGAAGCTCCATGCTGATGGACTTTTAGAGTCTCTTGATTACGAATCATTTGACACGTGCGAACCATGCCTCATGGGTAAAATGACCAAGACTCCGTTCTCAGGAACAATGGAGCGAGCAACCAACTTATTGGAAATCATACATACTGATGTGTGCGGTCCAATGAGTGTTGAGGCTCGCGGTGGCTATCGTTATGTTCTCACCCTCACTGATGACTTGAGTAGATATGGGTATGTCTACTTAATGAAACACAAGTCTGAGACCTTTGAAAAGTTCAAGGAATTTCAGAGTGAGGTTGAGAATCAACGTGACAGGAAAATCAAGTTCCTGCGATCAGATCGTGGAGGAGAATACTTGAGTCACGAGTTTGGCACACACTTAAGAAAATGTGGAATAGTTTCACAACTCACGCCGCCTGGAACACCTCAGCATAATGGTGTGTCCGAACGTCGTAATCGCACTCTATTAGATATGGTGCGATATATGATGTCTCTTACCGATTTACCGCTATCTTTTTGGGGCTATGCTTTAGAGACTGCCGCATTCACTTTAAATAGGGCTCCGTCGAAATCCGTTGAGACGACACCGTATGAATTATGGTTTGGGAAGAAACCTAAGCTGTCGTTTCTAAAAGTTTGGGGATGCGATGCTTATGTCAAGAAACTTCAACCTGAAAATCTCGAACCCAAGTCGGAAAAATGCGTCTTCATAGGATACCCTAAAGAAACTATTGGGTATACCTTCTACCTCAGATCTGAAGGCAAGATCTTTGTTGCCAAGAATGGATCCTTTCTAGAGAAGGAGTTTCTCTCGAAAGAAGTAAGTGGGAGGAAAGTAGAACTTGATGAAGTATTACCTCTTGAACCGGAAAATGGCGCAACTCAAGAAAATGTTCCTGAGGTGCCTGCACCGACTAGAGAGGAAGTTAATGATGATGATCAAGATACTTCTGATCAAGCTCCTACTGAAATTCGAAGGTCCACAAGGACACGTTCCGCACCAGATTGGTACGGCAACCCTGTCTTGGAAATCATGTTGTTAGACAACAGTGAACCTTCGAACTATGAAGAAGCGATGGCGGGCCCGGATTCCGACAAATGGCTGGAAGCCATGAAATCCGAGATAGGATCCATGTATGAAAACAAAGTATGGACTTTGACTGACTTGCCCGTAGAGCGGCGAGCCATAGAAAATAAATGGATCTTTAAGAAGAAGACAGACGCGGATGGTAATGTGACCATCTATAAAGCTCGGCTTGTCGCTAAGGGTTATCGACAAGTTCAAGGGGTTGACTACGATGAGACTTTCTCACCGGTAGCAAAGCTGAAGTCCGTCCGAATCATGTTAGCAATTGCCGCATTCTATGATTATGAAATATGGCAAATGGACGTCAAAACGGCATTCCTTAATGGTTTCCTTAAGGAAGAATTGTATATGATGCAGCCGGAAGGTTTTGTCGATCCTAAGTATGCTGACAAGGTGTGCAAGCTCCAACGCTCGATTTATGGGCTGGTGCAAGCATCTCGGAGTTGGAACATTCGCTTTGATGAGATGATCAAAGCGTTTGGGTTTATGCAGACTTATGGAGAAGCCTGCGTTTACAAGAAAGTGAGTGAGAGCTCTGTAGCATTTCTCATATTATATGTAGATGACATACTTTTGATGGGAAATGATATATAGCTTTTGGACAGCATTAAGGCCTACTTGAATAAGATTTTTTCAATGAAGGACCTTGGAGAAGCTGCTTATATATTAGGCATCAAGATCTACAGAGATAGATCAAGATGCCTCATAGGTCTTTCACAAAGCACATACCTTGATAAGATATTGAAGAAGTTCAATATGGATCAGTCTAAGAAGGGGTTCTTGCCTGTGTTGCAAGGTGTGAAATTGAGCTCAGCTCAATGTCCGACCACGGCAGAAGATATAGAAGAGATGAGTGTCATCCCCTATGCCTCAGCCATAGGTTCTATGCCATGCTGTGTACCAGACCTGATGTAAACCTTGCCGTGAGTTTGGTAGGAAGGTACCAAAGTAATCTCGGCAAGGAACACTAGACAGCGGTCAAGAATATCCTGAAGTACCTGAAAAGGACTAAGGAAATGTTTCTCGTTTATGGAGGTGACGAAGAGCTCGTCGTAAAAGGTTACGTCGACGCTAGCTTCGACACATATCTGGATGACTCTAAGTCACAAACCGGATACGTGTATATTTTGAATGGTGGGGCAGTAAGCTGGTGCAGTTGCAAGCAGAGCGTCGTGGCGGGATCTACATGTGAAGCGGAGTACATGGCAGCCTCGGAGGTAGCACATGAAGCAATTTGTGTGAAGAAGTTCATCACTGACCTAGGAGTCATACCCAATGCGTCGGGGCCGATCAAGCTCTTCTGTGACAACACTGGAGCTATTGCTCTTGCCAAGGAGCCCAGGTTTCACAAGAAGACAAGGCACATCAAGCGTCGCTTCAACTCCATTCGTGAAAATGTTCAAGATGGAGACATAGATATTTGTAAAGTACATACGGACCTGAATGTAGCAGATCCGTTGACTAAACCTCTCCCTAGAGCAAAACATGATCAACACCAGAATTCCATGGGTGTTCGATTCATCATAATGTAACTAGATTATTGACTCTAGTGCAAGTGGGAGACTGTTGGAAATATGCCCTAGAGGCAATAATAAAAGGATTATTATTATATTTCCTTGTTCATGATAATTGTCTTTTATTCATGCTATAATTGTGTTATCCGGAAATCGTAATACATGTGTGAATACTTAGACACCAACATGTCCCTAGTAAGCCTCTAGTTGACTAGCTCGTTGATCAACAGATAGTCATGGTTTCCTGACTATGGACATTGGATGTCATTGATAACGAGATCACATCATTGGGAGAATGATGTGATGGACAAGACCCAATCCTAAACATAGCACAAGATCGTATAGTTCGTTTGCTAGAGTTTTCCAATGTCAAGTATCTTTTCCTTAGACCATGAGATCGTGTAACTCCCGGATACCGTAGGAGTGCTTTGGGTGTACCAAACGTCACAACGTAACTGGGTGACTATAAAGGTATACTACGGGTATCTCTGAAAGTGTCTGTTGGGTTGACACGGATCAAGACTGGGATTTGTCACTCCGTATGACGGAGAGGTATCACTGGGCCCACTCGGTAATGCATCATCATAATGAGATCAAAGTGACCAAGTGTCTGGTCACGGGATCATGCATTACGGTACGAGTAAAGTGACTTGCCGGTAACGAGATTGAACGAGGTATTGGGATACCGACGATCGAATCTCGGGCAAGTAAAATACCGATTGACGAAGGGAATTGTATACGGGGTTGCTTGAATCCTCGACATCGTGGTTCAGCCGATGAGATCATCGAGGAGCATGTGGGAGCCAACATGGGTATCCAGATCCCGCTGTTGGTTATTGACCGGAGAGCAATCTCGGTCATGTCTACATGTCTCCCGAACCCGTAGGGTCTGCACACTTAAGGTTCGGTGACGCTAGGGTTGTAGGGATATGTATATGCAGTAAACTGAAAGTTGTTCGGAGTCCCGGATGAGATCCCGGACGTTACGAGGAGTTTCGGAATGGTCCGGAGGTAAAGAATTATATATAGGAAGTGCTATTTCGGCCATCGGGACAAGTTTCGGGGTCACCGGTATTGTACCGGGACCACCGGAAGGGTCCCGGGGGTCCACCGGGTGGGGCCACTTATACCGGAGGGCCCCATGGGCTAAAGTGGGAAGGGATCCAGCCCAAAGTGGGCTGGGGCGCCACTTTCCCCTAGGCCCATGCGCCTAGGGTAGGGGAAACCCTAAAGTGGGCGCCCCCTTGCTTGGGGGGTAAGCCCCCCACCCCTTGGCCGCCGCCCCCCCTAGGAGATTGCATCTCCTAGGGCCGGCGCCCCCCCTAGGCTCCCTATATATAGTGGGGGGGGGGAGGAGGGCCTCTCACCCACGCCTTTGGTGCCTCCCTCTCCCTCTCCAACACCTCCTCCTCCTCCATAGAGCTTGGCGAAGCCCTGACGGAGTACTGCAGCTCCACCACCACCACTCCGTCGTGCTGCTGCTGGAGCCATCTTCCTCAACCTCTCCTTCCCCCTTGCTGGATCAAGAAGGAGGAGACGTCACGCTGACCGTACATGTGTTGAACGCGGAGGTGCCGTCCGTTCGGCGCTAGGATCTCCGGTGATTTGGATCACGTCGAGTACAGCTTCCTCATCCCCGTTCTTTGAACGCTTCCGCGCGTGTTCTACAAAGGTATGTAGATGCAATCCGATCACTCGTTGCTAGATGAACTCCTAGATGGATCTTGGTGAAGCTGACAATAGGCTCCACCAGTGGGGTTTAGCCTTCGGCAGCCACGTATCAACTGACAATAGGTGAAACTTCTGCACGCCAAACTGACAATTCAAGGCATAGTCCATTGTTCAGTTGTGAAGAAGTCTAATCCTGTTACTCTAGGTGGAAGTTGAACTTAACAGTCTCCACTAAAAATTCTGGTATATCAAACATTGTTTGGAACAGTTGACAAACTTATGTGCCTCGAGATCTGGTGGTTGTTGGATTATGGATGGTCTTAGGCCCATATAAGACACTAATCTCTGGTTAATCTTGAGGCCCATGTATGAGATGGCAGGTGGTGGGAAGTTTAGTCCCGCCTTGCTAGTTGAGGAGAGTTGAGACCCCTTTATAAGGGCTGCTCTACCACTTGCCATTGGGAGCTTGGGAAGAGGAGTAGTACACACGCGCTCCTCCTTCTCCGCCGTCCGCCTCGCCTCGCCTCGTCACGACGCACGCGCGCCGCGGGTTGCGGGAATGAGCCGAGCCAAAGCTTATTTTTGCCGCTCAGGAATGAATTAATTAAGGGATTAATTAACGAGTCGCTAACATGTGGGCCACTGTCCAAGACGTTGGACTGTGGGCTGACTTGCGTTGCCGGGATTCGTCGACTCCCTTGTCGGGACCCGCATATTCGTCGACTCCCTTGCCGGGAGTGCGATCCTTGCCGGGAACAACGACTCCCTTGCCGGAGTGGGCCGACTCGGTCGTGGGCCTCGGCAAGGCCCACGACTTTCTTTCTTACATACTATATAAGAAGGCTCTGGCCAGTGAAGTAACCTAGTTCAGTTCACTCACTACCTCTCGCGTGACCTAGCCGTCATCTACTGTTCCTCACTCTGTGCTGCCTCCGGCGATTCCATCCCGACGACTGCGTGCACAGCTGGTCGGGAGAGCAGGTGCCTCCGGAACCCTGTCGTTTGAGATCCTGCCCGGGAGAACGACAATAAGGTTTTTGGGGAGTGTCTCGACGCGACTGCTCCCGATCCGTCCCCAACTCTGTTCGCCTCTATTTCCACCACTTCCTCTGCATCGACACCATGGACGACGACGACGCCACTAAGAAGGCCACGGACGACGCCGAGGCTGCTGCTGCAGCCGCCGCGTTGGCCTGGCCAACCGAAGGGTATGATCTGTTCATCCCTCGTTTACTCGTACTTATGATAGCCGTATGTGCTGCTCATAGAAGGTTCGATTATATGTTCTGTACGTGCTAGTATGCTTAGGTATCGCTATGAGATGCATACCTTTTATGCCATGCTTACTGTTAACTCCTGGATAAGTCTAATCGGAAAAATGCTAATATCTCCAACACACACAAACAATAGACGGACGCAACGTGTCCGCCCCAGGTCCATGTGCCAGCCACCCAACTACCCCTACTTGGTCCTTTTTAAATATCACATGTCGGGGGAGGGGGGGGGTGGAATTTGCGCCCACTCTTCTCCCTTCATTTGGCCTCTACAACCTGACAGTCAAACCCTAGGCCACCGTCTGCCTACCACTGGCACAAATGCCGTGGAAGTCCCCGGGCCGACTCCTCCTCGAGGCAGCATCACGGTGGGTATTGTACATGACCAGGGGTACTGGGAGGCGGCCATCCCAGTACCGTGGGCCCGACATTCACCTGCCGAATGACTAGAACCCTAAAAGGGGTTCCAGTGCCGGCCGGAGCTGGCCGCCGATCACGCGTGAGAGGTAGAGATCAGGTCCCCGATGACCTCCGCATGGTGTGCTCTTACATTGGGGCATTAAGCAATGGTTTAAGGTTGTACAATTTGCGGCAATAATAATTCTTGAGCAGTCTTAACATGCTCCCTCTTACCCCCTCTATTCACATGAGAGGCAGAGAATATAATACATTTGAGATTTTGATCTCATTAATTAGTGTTTTGAATAATTCATACCTTCTTACCTTACATATAAAAAGAAAGGGGGGGGGGGCGTTAAGATGAACCATGTTAAAATTTGGCATAATTATTTTTGGAGACGATCATTGCTAGATTGAAAAAAGTAGTGCGCGTTGGTTAGGCAAAGTCATACGTCATTACGTCCAAGGGATAAAACATTTCGGCAACTCGGTGCACATTTGATGATTCCATAGGGTGGACACTCACAAATAACCAATAAATAAAATTTCTCCAAGACGACTCAGAGGTGGACACAAATAAAGCTACATATTCTCTTTAATCGAACTAAAAACTCGCACTATATCTCATCTTCTAATAATGGTACCGACGGATCTTGACCTTGCCTCTGCAATTCTACTACGACCATGCCTCTGCAAAACAAAAATAAAATCAAAAGTTAAAGTACAATACAGAAATAGCACGTACTAATTCATGCACCCATGAAAGATTCTATCTCCATATAAAATGAAAACAGTTTAATTTATGCGGAACATACTAGTTACCTGGTTTGCCCAGTTAAGAAGCAGCTTCAGGGGCGGGTGCGGCCCTCAGCGGTGGCACGTGGCCTGCTCTCCGATCCACAAAAAGATACAAATTGTTCATAATGCAAGACGAGATAATGCAGAAAACAGTTTATAGTACGGAGAGCAAGAACTTACCCTCGCAAGATCCATAATCACTCAGAGCCGTGCCACAGATAACCGCCACACGAAGGATGTTTTCTCCATGCACGGGTGCCGACATGAGCTTGTCGAGGTCGCCGTCGTCCGATATGCGGCATATGCAGATGGGAGCGTTTACGAAGAGTGACCTCAGGCCGTCACAGCACTTGCCTTGGTTTGGAGGCTCCGGCGCGGTTTTGTTGGTGAAGTAATCCTTGCATGGCATCAGCCCCATCAGCGATGGTAGACACTCTTTCGGCTCCGGCTTCGCTGGTGGCGGCGGCGGCGGCAGCGCACTTGGCGTAGGTGGACAGAATATCGGCGGTATACAGAATAACTGTGGTAGAAACGAAAAGCAGGGAATGCACCATGCCGATGGTTTTGCTACTAAATCGTTGCTGGTGGAGGGGGCAGGGGCCTCCCTGACGGCCGCCGAAGGCTGCGGCGTGGCGGCGATCAGAACTACGGCGAGGAGCAAGGCGAGATGGGATTTGGATGGTGCCATCGGTCTCAGGTTGTGCGTTGCAGCGCTGGTTTGCAGCAAGTATGATGATTCTATGGCTATGGCTGGTGATCCATTTATACAGGATGCATGTGGAATGTGATGCGTTGAGATGCGGAGAGAAAGATGGGTTCTGTTTGGATTGATTGATTTCTTATCTAGCGGAACGATCAGGCGCGTATTTCGTATGTACGTTGTCGGCTTCTCTCCTCCAGAACTCTCCTGTTTCATGCAATTAAACTGATAATGACCACGTTTGGTTTTTACGAATTGATAATGGCCAAGTTTATTTTTTGGAGAAAAGATAATGACCAAGTTTGTTACTACGAGTTAGCGTTTCAAGTTTTTTCTTCCAAGAACTGTTAGCCTTTCAAGTTACTAACTGATCCATGTTGTTTTCATTCATATAGCGACAAATACTGATTCTCTCCCTCTCTTTTTCTTCCCCGGTGATCGTTGTGTCTCCTTAATCCCTCTCCATGCTATAAGACAAAGATATACATTTTTCTCCACATTCCTCCCTCCATCTCCATTCTCGTCATCCTCTCTCGCTCGCATTGTCGTCGTTTCAAAAATCTATCATCTCGCCTTACAATCACTTGGGCATCTTCTAAAACGAAAAATTGTGAAATGTTCCAACATATTGCGGGAGATTATGGTGTAAAAATCAAATTTATAAAGAAAATGTTTCTCAACTACCATGAGATGATGACATATTAAATATTTTATTCACAAATACTGAAAGAAACGCAAAGAAACAAAATATGATGTATACCTAAGAAATCAAACTAAAACATACTTGATTAACTCAAATACCCTATTTCATTAAACTACTCACATTACATTGGACACCTGAAATTCAAGTCTACAGAAATGATAGTCAAATATTCCATCCAATCCAAAACAAGTGTCTTGGTTTTAGTTCAAATTTGAACTAAAAGCACAACACTTATTTTGGATTAGAGGGACTAGTAATTAGTCAAAAATATTACAAATGAGTTTCAGAAAAGCTATAATTTAGGTTGTGAATATTTCTGGTTGCCTGCTTGTGCCCTCACTGGAAGAATCAATGTTGGTTGTTGATTGGTAGGTTCCAATGTTGACGACATATGTCGACTGGCTAGACTCGCGTGTTGAGGAAGGTGTGTGCCTGTCTTGTCGAAGATGAGAGAGGGTGCATGTGTCATAACCTTTAATTTATCATTTTTCTTATAAAATTCCCTCTCATTATTGAACTACAATTAGTTACATCATCTAGTAAGAGACGAATGAGTTCAACAGGAAGTTAGTACAATATGGGCCCTTGGACATTAATTTGCGCTAGCTCATGGGCAACCTCATTTGATTCTCTAAAGTAATGCACACAATTAGTACTAGGAAAGTCACAAGCTAGATGGTAGCAATCAGCCACAACCGCAGTTGCAGGTTCCATTGATCTCCCTCTTTCTTTCTTTTTGCGGGACCATTGATCTCCCTCCATCATTCATTGAGTTTACTAGTTCCAAATTATCCGAATTTACCAAAAGCTTGTTACAACCTGACACCCCAAGCAAGTATTAAGCTGTGTTGAAGAGCAATTGCTTCAGCAGATAAAACGTCATAGCACATCTCAATCTTCCACTTGCTTGCACAGACAAATTTTGCCCCATCATCTCGTAGGACAGCACCTGCCGCCCCACCTCATGAGATCCTGATCGAAAGATGCAGTCACGTTTAATTTTACATGCCCCCACTAGTAGAAAACAGGGCTTTCGTTCGGGCCAGATAAGCCCATTAGTCCCGATTCAGTCACAAACCGGGACTAATGTGAGTATTGGTCCCGGTTCGTGTGGCTAAAGACATTAGTCCCGGTTCAAATGAGCCCTTTAGTCCCGGTTTGAGACACGAACCGGGCCTAAAGGGTGCAATGCCCTTTAGTCCTGGTTCGTGTCTCAAACCAGGACTAAAGGTCCCATTTTCAAACTCTACCCCCTCCCCCCCCTCTTCGCCTTTTCAGTTTTGTAAAAAGCAAAAGAAAATGATGAAAATTTCAAAAAATAAAATCCTTCGAGATGTAGTTATATTACTACATCTACTAGTTAGAAAAATTTAAAAACTTAAATTTGGACATGTTTTGCAAAAAAGTGTCATGAAAAAGTAAAACGGCTATAATTTTTGCATACGATGTCGAAAAAAACATATAATATATCAAAATGTTCAGCACGAAAATCCGCATCCGATTTTGACGGCCCACGGCCTGTTTGCAAATTTTTAGAATCCTCAAATTCTAAAAGGAAAAAAAGTTATGCTTAAATTTCAGTTTTTTTAAGTTTGGTTAAATCAGGTCAAACTTTGGTCAAACTACTTATTCAAGAAGTATTAGTGTTACTAAATAATTATTCAAGAATATTAGTGTTACTAAATAATTATTATAGTTTTTTTGAATTTTGGTCAAATCTGGTCAAACTATGGTCTTATTCAAGAAATATTAGTGTTACTATACATAATTATTCAAGAGTATTAGTGTTACTAAATAATTATTTCACTTTTTTGAATTTTGGTAAAATGTGGTCAAACTATGGTCAAACTACTTATTTAAGAAATATTAGTGTTACTAAATAATTATTGTTTTTTAAATAATAGTTTCAAACTCAAACAGTGAAACGTGTGACTTCATGCTCAAGCTAAACTCCTGAGGGTTAATAGGATTGACATCTTACTATTGTCAGGAAAACAACAAGTGCGGACTTGGAAACGAGGGGAATAGAACCCGAAAGTTAAGGGTGCTTAGACTGGAGTAGTGAGAGGATAGGTGACCGGCCGGGAAGTTAGATGATTTGGAATATGAGGGGTGATTAGAGATTAAATTGGAAAATAATTCATTTTTTTAAAAAAATCAAAAACAATTTTTCTAAAAAATTTATTTTTTCGTAAAAATACCTTTACCAACCGGGACTAAAGGTGTAGCTCCAGACAGCGGCCACGTGGACGGCCTTTAGTCCCGGTTCGTGTAAGAACCAGGACTAAAGGGGGAGGCTTTAGTAACGACCCTTTAGTCCCGGTCCAGAACCGGGACTAAAGGCCCTCTAGAACCGGGACAAATAACCCTTTTTCTACTAGTGCCCCTTGGTGTAGGAGTCACCCCTTCAACTTTGTCCTTCCTTCGGTGCTTCAGAACCAACAAAGTTCGTTGTTAATGTTCTGATCGAGGTGTTAATTGGTGCTGCCGTCTTGAGTCTGCTCTCCTCTCCCTACTTTCCTTCTTCCCCACTACAACTACCAACATGCAATAGCTGTCATTTCATGTATATGGTTCTGACCCAACAGCTTAAACTCTTCCTCCCACATTAATAGAAGAAATTCCAACACATATTCACCTGCTCAGTTGGCATTGCAATACTTGCTAATAGTTTATTCATTTTAGACACCCCCGTCCCTCCCCCGTGCGGCGGCGCCGCCCCGCACCGAGGAGCCCCCGCCCTCCTCCTACAACCTCGCCCCATCTCCGCTCCCCTCCGCCACCGTCGCCCGAGGCGTCATAGGGCAAAGCCCTTGTGTTGTTGTGGCGGCGGCGGTTTTCTCCTCGGATCTCGATCTGGTTGGGAGGCGGCGCTCCTTTCCGGCCAGATCGGCGACGACATGGAAGTGGTGCGGCGGCGGCGGGGGAGGACGGCACCAGCAACGACGGATTTGGCCTTGACTCAGTCGTGCTAATTCGTTGTGCTACCGATCTCAATCGCCGTCTGTGGCGCACTGCTCCTGGACTTGATCTGCAACACGAGGATGTCTAGGGCGCCGGCCCTAGGCTTGTTGGTGGTGGTCTTCTTCTTCGTCGGAGTTGGTCGGCCGGCTGGCTGTGTTCGCATGGTCATGGCGGCGGCGGTCGCAGTGACCGGCGGCTTGGCCGGTCGGCGGCGGTGGAACTTGGCCGGTGGCAGCGGCAATGTTCTGTCTGGATCCCGGGGCGGCGGCCCTGGAGGGTGGCGGCCGGTGAAGCTAGGGCTTTGATACGTCTCCAACGTATATATAATTTTTGATTATTCCATGCTATTATATTATCTGTTTTGGATGTTCAATAGGCTTTATTATGCACTTTTATATTATTTTTGGGACTAACCTATTAACCGAAGGCCCAGTGCAAATTGCTGTTTTTGCCTATTTCAGTGTTTCGCAGAAAAGGAATATCAAACGGAATCAAAACAGAACGAAACCTTCGCGAGGATCTTTTTTGGAACAAACGCAATCCAGGATACTTGGAGTGGAGGTCAAGGAAGCAACAAGGCGGCCACGAGGTAGGGCGACGCGCCCAGGGGGGTAGGCGCGCCCCCACCCTCGTGGGCCCCACGGAGCTCCACCGACCTACTTCTTTCGCCTATATATACTCTTATACCCTGAAAACATCCAGGGGAGCCACGAAACCACTTTTCCACCGCCGCAACCTTCTGTACCCGTGAGATCCCATCTGGGGACCTTTTTTGGCGATCTGCCGGAGGGGGATTCGATCACGAAGGGCTTCTATATCAACACCATAGCCTCTCCGATGATGTGTGAGTAGTTTACCACAGACCTTCGGGTCCATAGTTATTAGCTAGATGTCTTCTTCTCTCTCTTTGGTTCTCAATACAAAGTTCTCCTCGATGTTCTTGGAGATCAATTCGATGTAATACTTTTTGTGGTGTGTTTGCCGAGATCCGATGAATTGTGGGTTTATGATCAAGTTTATCTATGAACAATATTTGATTCTTCTGTGAATTCTTATATGCATGATTTGATATCTTTGTAAGTCTCTTCGAATTATCAGTTTGGTTTGGCCTACTAGATTGATCTTTCTTGCAATGGGAGAAGTGCTTAGCTTTGGGTTCAATCTTGCGGTGCTCGATTCCAGTGACAGAAAAGGAACCGGCATGTATTGTATTGTTGCCATCGAGGATAAAAGGATGGGGTTTATATCATATTGCTTGAGTTTATCCCTCTACATCATGTCATCTTGCCTAATGCGTTACTCTGTTCTTATGAACTTAATACTTTAGATGCATGCTGGATAGCGGTCGATGTGTGGAGTAATAGTAGTAGATGCAGAATCGTTTCGGTCTACTTGACACGGACGTGATGTCTATGTTTATGATCATGCCTAGATATTCTCATAACTATGCGCTTTTTTATCAATTGCTCGGTAGTAATTTGTTCACCCACCGTAATATATGCTATCTTGAGAGAAGCCACTAGTGAAACCTATGGCTCCCGGGTCTACTTTACATCATATAAGTTTCCGATCTACAATTCTAGTTTACTATTTATTTTGCAATCTTTATTTCCAATCTATACAACAAAAATACCAAAAATATTTATCTTATTATCTTTATCATATCTCACTTTTACAAGTGGCCGTGAAGGGATTGCCACCCCCTTTATCACGTTGGTTGCAAGGTTCTTATTTGTTTGTGCAGGTACTAGGCGACTTGCGTGTAGTCTCCTACTGGATTGATACCTTGGTTCTCAAAAAATGAGGGAAATACTTACGCTACTGATGACCCACAAGTATAGGGGATCTATCGTAGTCCTTCCGATAAGTAAGATTGTCGAACCCAACAAGGAGCAAAAGGAAATGATAAGCAGTTTTCAATAAGGTATTCTCTGCAAACACTGAAATTATTGGTAACAGATAGTTTTGTGATAAGGTAATTTGTAACGGGTAACAAGTAATAAAAGTAAATAAGTTGCAGCAAGATGGACCAATCCTTTTTGTAGCAAAGGACAAGCCTAAACAAACTCTTATATAAAAGAAAACGCTCCCGAGGACACATGTGAATTATCGTCAAGCTAGTTTTCATCACGCTCATATGATTCGCGTTCGGTACTTTGATAATTTGATATATGGGTGGACCGGTGCTTGGGTACCGCCCTTCCTTGGACAAGCATCCCACTTATGATTAACCCCTCTTGCAAGCATCTGCAACTACAAAAGAAGTATTAAGGTAAACCTAACCATAGCATGAAACATATGGATCCAAAACAGCCCCTTACGAAACAACTCATAAACTAAGGTTTAAGCTTATGTCACTCTAGCAACCCATCGTCTACTTATTACTTCCCAATGACTTCCTCTAGGCCCAAACAATGGTGAAGTTCCATGTAGTCGACGTTCACATGACACCACTAGAGGTGAGACAACATACATCCCATCAAAATATCGAACGAATACCAAATTCACATGACTACTTATATCAAGACTTCTCCCATGTCCTCAGGAACAAACATAACTACTCACAAAGCATATTAATGTTCATAATCAAAGGGGTATTAATATGCATAAAGGATCTGAACATATGATCTTCCATCGAATAAACTAACTAGCATCAACTACAAGGAGTAATCAACACTACTAGTAACCCACAGGTACCAATCTGAGGTTTGAGACAAAGATTGGATACAAGAGATGAACTAGGGTTTGGGATGAGATGGTGTTGGTGAAGATGTTGATGGATATTGACCCCCTCCCGATGAGAGGATCGATGGTGATGATTTCCCCCTCCCGGAGGGAAGTTTCCCTGGCAAAACAGCTCCGCCGGAGCCCTAGATTGGTTCCGCCAAGGTTCCGCTTCGTGGCGGCGGAGTTTTGTCCCGTGAGCTTGCTTATGATTTTTTTGGACGAAAGACCTCATATAGCAGAAGATGGGCACCAGAGGGCTGCCAGGGGGGCCCAAGTGGCAGGGGGCGCGCCCCCACCCTCGTGGATGGTGGGTGCCCCCCCTCTGGTGCTTCCTTCGCCCAATATTTTTTATATATTCTGAAAATGCCTCCCGTGGAGTTTCAGGACTTTTGGAGCTGTGCAGAATAGGTCTCTAATATTTGCTCCTTTTCCAGCCCAGAATTTCAGCTGCCGGCATTCTCCCTCTTCATGTAAACCTTGTAAAATAAGAGAGAATAGGCATAAGTATTGTGACATAATGTGTAATAACAGCCCATAATGCAATAAATATCAATATAAAAGCATGATGCAAAATGGACGTATCAACTCCCCCAAGCTTAGGCCTCGCTTGTCCTTAAGCGGAAGCCGAAATCGAAAAATATGTCCACATGTGTAGAGATAGAGGTGTCGATAAAATAAAATACGGACATGAGGGCATCATGATCATTCTTAGAACAACAACAAATATATATATATATATTGTCATATGGTTTCTTATGCTAAAGTAACAATTCATTCACAATTTCAAGTATGAATCAGAAACTTCATTGAAAACTAACAAACTATAATCTCAGTCATTGAAGCAATTGCAATTTATCATAACATCAGAAAAGAGTCAATATAAGAGCTTTTCAGCAAGTCCATATACTCAACTATCATTTAGTCTTTCACAATTGCTAACACTCACAAAATATTTATGGATATGAAGTTTTAGTCAGACACAGAGAAAGATAGGGGCTTATAGTTTTGCCTCCCAACCTTTTACCTCAAGGGTAATGTCAACAATAATAGGTCATGAAAACTCATATCCAATTAGCTATATATATGAGGATCTTTCCAACACATTGTGCTTGCCAAGAGATAAAATGTAAAAAGGAAAGGTGAAGATCACCGTGACTCTTTCATGAAGTATAAGACAAGAATAAAAGATAGGCCCTTTGCAGAGGGAAGCAGAGGTTGTCATATGCTTTTATAGTTGGATGCACAAAATCTTAATGCGAAAGAACGTCACTTTATATTGCCACTTGTGATATGGACCTTTATTATGGAATCCGTCGCTTTTATTTCTTCCACATCACAAGATCGTATAAATCTTATTTTCTCCACACTAATAAATCATGCATATTTAGAGATAAATTTTTATTGCTTGCAACAATGACAACTTACTTGAAGGATCTTACTCAATCCATAGGTAGATATGGTGGACTCTCATGGCAAAATTGGGTTTAAGGATATTTGGAAGCACAAGTAGTATCTCTACTTGGTGCAAATAATTTGGCTAGCATGAGAGGGAAAGGCAAGCTCAACATGTTGGATGATCCAAGACAATATAATTTATTTCAGATGTAAGAAAACATAACCCATTATGTTGTCTTCCTTGTCCAACGTCAACTTTTTAGCATGTCATATTTTAATGAGTGCTCACAATCATAGAAGATGTCCAATATAGTATATTTATATGTGAAAACCTCTCTTTCTTTATTACTTCCTATTAATTGCAATGATGAGCAAAACTATGATTGTCAACTCTCAACAATTTTTATTCATCATACTCTTTATATGTGAAGTCATTACTCTCCATAAGATCCATATGATCTCTTTATTTCCTTTTATTCTTTCTCTTTTATTTTTATTCCCTCAAGATCATAGCAAGATAATCAAGCCCTTGACTCAACACTAATCTTTATTATATATAGCTCACGGACTCGATTACATAGAAGGATCATAAAGCAAAACTCAAAACTAGATCATACTAAAACTTTATTCTACTAGATCAAGATATTACCAACAGGATCGAACTAAGAAAAATGGTAAAGATAAAAGTGTGATGGTGATACGATACCGGGGCACTCCCCCAAGCTTGGCAGTTGCCAAGGGGAGTGCCCATACCCGTGTGTTTATGTCTCCTTCCTCGGAGGTGGTGATGATGGAGTTGTTGATGATGTAGGCTTGTCGTCCATCTTCCAAGGCATAGGCTCACCATCATAGAAGGATGATCGAGTCTCCGGGATCCTCGAATATGCAGCCAAACTCATCCTCTTGAATCTATATTCATACTCACAGTTTTGGTTTTGCAGGTCATAGATCTGGGCTTGGAAATGCTCGATTTTCTCGTGAAGCTTGAATATGGTCTCTCCAATGTTTTTGGCATCTAGCTTGGCGGTGTTGGTGAACTCCGTGATCATTATGTGGTTGGTGTCGAGTCCACGTTCCACCATCTCCCTTGTTTCTCCATTGCTTCGAGTCTTGTCTCCACGCTTCCGGTCCTCCTTGGTCCCTCAACATCGCGGATGTGTAGCAACCCGTCACGCATCTCAATGGTTTGAGGGTGTCGCAGCACCTCCGCGAGGTAGGGGTTGATGACCTTCTCGAAGAACTTGTCCTTGGGGGCACTTGAAGACGCCATGGCGATCAAGATCTGTCAGGAAAACAACTCGAAACAAAGACAGAAGATATTTGCATGATACGGTGGTCAAAACCTTCGGGAGATTATATAATGAATTTTTACCGACCAAAAGAAGTATCGTTCAAGAAAACAGAGTCCGGAGAGCACACGAGGTGCCCACGAGGCAGGGGACGCGCCCAGGGGGTAGGGCGCGCCCTCCACCCTCGTGGACGCCTCGTGTCCTTCCCGTACTACTTATTTTCCCATTTTCTTAAATATTCCAAAACAGAGAAAAATTGTTGTTAGAACTGTTTTGGAGTCGGTTTACTTACCGTACCTTATACCTATTCCTTTTCGGAGTCTGAAACGCTCTGGAAAGTGTCCTTTATGTATTCCTCCGAGGTTACGGTTTCAATAACATTAGTTTTAACATTTATAGGATTACCTGAGATATAATGTTTGATTCTTTGACCTTCACCACCCGCGGATTTGTGCGTTCAAAGTTGTTGATTTTTATGGCACCGGAACGATAGAACTTGATGTCTACTACACAACCTTCTTCTTGTAGACATTGTTGGGCCTCCAAGTGCAGAGGTTTGTAGGACAATAGCAAATTTCCCTCAAGTGGATGACCTAAGGTTTATCAATCCGTAGGAGGCGTAGGATGAAGATGGTCTCTCTCAAGCAACCCTGCAACCAAATAACAAAGAGTCTCTTGTGTCCCCAACACACCCAATACAATGGTAAATTGTATAGGTGCACTAGTTCGGCGAAGAGATGGTGATACAAGTGGTATATGGATAGTAGATAAAGGTATTTTTAATCTGAAATAATAAAAACAGCAAGGTAACGAATGATAAAAGTGAGCGTAAACGGTATTGCAATGTGTGGAAATAAGGCCTAGGGTTCATACTTTCACTAGTGCAAGTTCTCTCAACAATAATAACATAATTGGATCATATAACTATCCCTCAACATGCAACAAAGAGTCACTCCAAAGTCACTAATAGCGGAGAACAAACGAAGAGATTATGGTAGGGTACGAAACCACCTCAAAGTTATTCTTTCCAATCAATCCGTTGGGCTATTCCTGTAAGTGTCACAAACAGCCCTAGAGTTCGTACTAGAATAACACCTTAAGACACAAATCAACCAAAACCCTAATGTCACCTAGATACTCCAATGTCACCTCAAGTATCCGTGGGTATGATTATACGATATGCATCACACAATCTCAGATTCATCTATTCAACCAACACAAAGGACCTCAAAGAGTGGCCCAAAGTTTCTACCGGAGAATCACGACGAAAACGTGTGCCAACCCTATGCATAGGTTCATGGGTGGAACCCGCAAGTTGATCACCAAAACATACATCAAGTGAATCACGTGGTATCCCATTGTTACCATAGATACGCACGACAAGACATACATCAAGTGATCTCAAATCTTTAAAGACTCAATACGATAAGATAACTTCAAAGGGGAAACTCAATTCATTACAAGAGAGTAGAGGGGGAGGAGAAACATAAGATCCAACTATAATAGCAAAGCTCGCGATACATCAAGATCGTGCCAAATCAAGAACACGAGAGAAAGAGAGAGAGAGAGAGAGATCAAACACATAGCTGCTGGTACATACCCTCAGCCCCGAGGGAGAACTACTCCCTCCTCGTCATGGAGAGCACCAGGATGATTGAGATGGCCACCGGAGAGGGATTGCCCCCTCCGGCAGGGTGCCGGAACGGGTCTAGATTGGTTTTCGGTTGTTACGGAGGCTTCTGGCGGCGGAACTCCCGATCTATTGTGCTCGCTGGAAGTTTTAGGATACGTGGGTATATATGGGTGAAAGGAGTACGTCGGTGGACCGAAGGGGTGGCCACGAGGCAGGGGGCGCGCCCCAGGGGGGTGGGTGCGCCCCTACCCTCGTGACCTCCTCCTTCATCTTCTAACGTAGGGTCCAAGTCTATCCGGTAGGTTTCCTTCCAAAAATAACTTCTCCAGTTGATTTCGTTCCGTTTCGACTCCGTTTGATATTCCTTTTCTTCGAAACACTAAAATAGGCATAAAACAGCAAATCTGGGCTGGGCCTCCGGTTAATAGGTTAGTCCCACAAATAATATAAAAGTGGAAAATAAAGCCCAATATTGCCCAAAACAGTAGATAATATAGCATGGAGCAATCAAAAATTATAGATACCTTGGAGACGTATCAAGCATCCCCAAGCTTAATTCCTGCTCGTCCTCGAGTAGGTAAATGATAAAAAGATAATTTTTGATGTGGATTGCTAGTTGGCATAATTTCAATGTAATTCTTCTTACTTGTGATATGAATATTCAGATCCGAAAGATTCAAGACAAAAGTTCATATTGACATAAAAATAATAATACTTCAAGCATACTAACTAAGCAATTATGTCTTCTCAAATGTAAGTGCATCTAGTGCCCCTTAGTGATTTTGGTGTATTAAAGACTTATAGGTTAAGGGACTAATGCGTGTGTGAGTGTACATAGGTCTATAAGTCTATGAGGAGTTTGATAGTTACAGGAAAAGTCGACCCCTAAAAATGAATATCTTCGACTGAAGATTTTGGTATTTCCGAAGACTTTCATGAAGACTTTGAAAGTGAAGAAATTGGTGTGTCCGTGAAGACTTGATATTCATGCGAGAAATATGAAGCTTGAGGACTTCCGTTTTCATAGTTTTGTTTTTCTCTTTCTTGAGTCATAGGAAACACCGTACTGTTAAAGGGGGTCGAGGAAATACTAAGAAAAAATTTCCATGTGATGCTCAACTCAAATCCTACACCTACCAATCCCTTCGAGTGATGCCATTGGAAATCTCATACAGTTCAGTCAATTTCTTCAGTGTGAGAGACAAAGTTCTTCTGGTCTCTGAGGAATTTGTCCTGACTGAGGAGTTAGGAATTCGCCAGTGCGGATTGCCTACACAGTGAGGAACATGATAGCCCTGAGGATTTTGCTACTCAAAATTCCAACCGTTGCTGTGCTATGCGCCAGCTGTCCCAAAATATCTATCCATCTAACGGTCATATCATTGAAGGGCATTTATGTCTTATCATGTCGGGCTGCTCCCTAGGCTATAAATAGCCGCCCCCTACAACCACTAGCTGGTTGGCTGCTCCGAGAGAAACTGACACTTGTCATTTGAGAGCAACCCATCCTCCGAGGACTTTGAGCGAAAATCATCAAGTGAGGAAAAACCAAAAACCCAAAATCCAAACACCTACAAACCCCAAGTGATTGAGCATCACTGAAGAGATTGATCCGGAGTGGATCCGACGCCTGTTACCTTTGAAGACTGTGCTTCTTCCAGACGGTTAGGCATCATGGTCTAGAGCATCCAAGAGGAATTGTGGATCGCTGAGTGACCAAGTTTGTGAAGGTTTGGAAGTCGCCTGAAGACTTACCACGAGTGATTGGACGAGGTCTGTGTGACCTTAGTTCAAGGAGAATACGGTGAGGACTGGGTGTCTTGGACTAAGTGTCCTTGACTGGGTGTCCGGGACTGTGTGTCCTCGAGTTTAAATACTCAGCGCTCCAACCAGACGTACAACTGAGACATCAGTTGGAACTGGTCTACCAAATCATTGTCTTCACCGAGCTTACTGGTTTTATTTCCTCAACTCTTTCATTTCCTCATAACTGTGTTGTATGTTTGTTCATATCTGTGTTTGAAGACTTTGACTGAAGACTTTCTCAATTTCCTCAGTTCAATTTCTTTAGTCTGTTTGTCTTCATCCTGAGTTATCCTGTGATTACGCTTCCTGTACTCTGTGCCTGTCTTCATTTCATCATGATGACTATGCTTGTATTCTGTTGTGTTTACTTTTGAGTACTTATTCCGCTGCTAGTAGTTCTTCGCTAAGGAATTTCCTCACCAGCAAATTCCTCAGTGAAGAATTTCATAAAAATCGCCTATTCACCCCCCTCTAGTCGATATAACGCACTTTCAATTGGTATCAGAGCAAGGTACTCCCTTGTTCTGTGTGATTTTGGTTTAACCGCCTAGAGTTTTAGTTATGTCGACCGCAGGTATGACGAAGGTGACATGCCCCATCTTTGACGGTCACGAGTATGCCAAGTGGAAGGCCATGATGAAGAAACGCCTCATGGCGATGAACAGCGTGTTATGGACCGTCACTGAGATTGGCCTGACTGATCTGTGCAAGATGGCGGATGCTGATGACATTCGCAAGTATACTGTAGGATCGAAAGTATGTCTAGAGGGGGGGTGATTAGACTACTTGACCAAATAAAAACTTAACCTTTTCCCAATTTTAGTTCTTGGCAGATTTTAGCTATTGTAGGACAAGTCAAGCAATCATCACACAATTCAAGCAAGCATGCAAAGAGTATATTGGCAGTGGAAAGTAAAGCATGCAACTTGCAAGAATGTAAAGGGAAGGGTTTGGAGAATTCAAACACAATTGGAGACACGGATGTTTTTCCCGTGGTTCAGATAGATGTTGAAGATGTGGATGCTCAATGTTGATGTAGATCACTTGGAGCTATCCATTTGAGTGAATTGCACTTTCAATACCTACATGGGTTAGTCCCACAAGGAACAAACAAGGATATCCATAGACATAGAGTGATGCACACACAAGATGATGTCCATGAAAACTTTTAGGTTACCTTGTCCCTTGTCTTACCAACAAGAGGGTTTGTGACTCCTTGAACTAGTGAAAGATGTGGAAGTTGATTGCACTTGTTCTTGCCAAAATGATAAGAGTGAAGTATGTTGGCGGAGTCACCCTCAAGAACTCTCTAGTTCTTCTTCTTTTGGATCCACACCATCTTGATGGGAATCCTTGGAGTTGTAGTCGTACTTGATGAAGTGGAACTTGAAGTAGTCTTGGGAATCCACTTGACTAAGGTCTTAGGAGCTTCTTCAAATGCATCAATTTCCTCTTGAAGCTTGTCCTTGCCTTTTTGCTTGTAGTCTTGTGGTGGAAGATCATCTTGAGCTTGTGTCCCCTTGAAAGAAGTATCATACTTCTCTTGTTGAGGAACAAACTTTGTCTTGGGGTATTGATCTTCTTCCCACTCAACTCCATTGGCATTGAATTTTCGTTCAAAACCAACACCTTGATTCTTCCAGTGCATTCCTTGCTTGCGCACAATTTCCTCGAATTGCTTACTCCCGGCAAGGCTTTTGTACACTCCTTTCTCTATAATTCCCTTCAATAAGCTATTTTCTTGCTCAAGTGTAACTTGGCTAAGAGAATCATTAGTGGAATCAAGAGAACTACTAGAAGCAACAATATTGGATTTAGCATGATCATTGTTACTGTTAGAGGAAGAATCTTTCTTGTTCTTGTTACTAGACTTGACTTGAGGCATGTAAGTGGATAAGAGTAAACGCTTGGCAATGTAATAAGAACTTTTCTTGCGGAGATCATCATTGATTGCTTTTAAGAACTCATGCTCTTGCTCAAGATTGAGCTTTTCAAAGCGTAATTTCTCATGAGCTCTTAAAAGTTCTCGATGATCTTCGAAGATAGTTTCACGAGCTAACTTAAGAGTGTTTAGTTCTTTAGTTAGAGCCTCAATCTTCTCCTTATCATTGTCATTCGTTTTATCTTGATTAGCATGATTAATTGACGTTTCATCATAGTATTCATCACTAGAGTTGTCAACAAGCAAATCATCACCTAACAAGTCATCTTCATCACTATTGAAATCAACATACTCGGGGTGTGTTACCTTAGGACCTTTGGCCATGAAGCATCTTCCAATTCCTTCATTTGGAGAGTCAAATATGTCGTAGGAGTTGGTTGACACAAGTGCTAGACCGGCAACACCTTCATCTTGAGTATCTTCGGAGTCGGAGTGATAACTTCTCTCGGAGTGGCTGTCGGAGTCGGGCCGGATACCCATTCACCAACATGAGCTTGATGTCTTCGTTTTGTGTAGCTCCTTGATGATTTTTCCTTCCTTTCCGAATCCTTGCTTCTCCGTGAGTATCTTCGTTCATAACGATCATCTCTACTCCTTCTCTCTCTTGGTGGTGATTCTTTGCTTCTTCTTTTTGGAGAATCTTCTCTTCTCTTGTAGGGAGCCGTACACTCATTGGAATAGTGTCCGGGTCTTCCACAACTGTAGCAGTTTCGCTCTCGACTAGAAGATCTTTTGTCATTGTAGGACCTTGACTTGAAGCTTCTATCTTTGCTTCTACTCTTGTAGAACTTGTTGAAGTTCTTCACCATTAAGCTCAATTCTTCATTGAAGT
The DNA here is from genome assembly GCF_003073215.2 of Triticum urartu. Lineage (NCBI taxonomy): Eukaryota > Viridiplantae > Streptophyta > Magnoliopsida > Poales > Poaceae > Triticum > Triticum urartu. The sequence goes on from NC_053023.1 coordinate 153,189,992, forward strand.
TTTGTTTCTCACTTGATGATGTAGGGGCTTCACATGAGGCTTTGTAGGCATCACTTGATTTGTTGTGAAGTTCCTCTTTATCCTTAAGTGACATCTCATGAGCAACAATTCTTCCAATCACCTCCGTTGGCTTGAGATCTTTGTAATTGGGCATCATTTGGATCAATGTGCACACGGTATCATATTTTCCATCCAAGGCTCTTAGAATCTTCTTGATGATGAATCTATCGGTCATCTCTTCACTTCCTAAGCCGGCAATCTCATTTGTGATGAGAGCAAGCCTAGAGTACATTTCAGCGACACCTTCACCATCCTTTATTTTGAACTTGTCAAGTTGACTTTGAAGCACATCCAACTTGGATTCCTTGACGGAGTCGGTACCTTCGTGCATATCAATCAAAGTGTCCCAAATTTCCTTTGCATTCTCAAGACGGCTGATTTTGTTGAATTCTTCGGGGCACAATCCGTTGAAGAGAATATCACAAGCTTGAGCATTGTATTGCAACATCTTCAACTCATCCGCGGTAGCTTCACGGTTTGGTTCTTTCCCATCAAAGAAGTCACCTTGCAAACCAACACACACAATAGCCCAAACAGCGGGGTTATGTCCAAGAATATGCATTTTCATTTTATGCTTCCAACTAGCAAAATTAGTACCATCAAAGTAAGGACCTCTACGGTGATAATTTCCCTCGCTAGACGCCATACTCTCCTAGGTTGTGAAACCAAGGCTATGACCACCAAAAGCTATGGAGATCAAAGCAAATAGAGACCAAAGCTCTAATACCACTTGTAGGATCGAAAGTATGTCTAGAGGGGGGGGGGTGATTAGACTACTTGACCAAATAAAAACTTAACCTTTTCCCAATTTTAGTTCTTGGCAGATTTTAGCTATTGTAGGACAAGTCAAGCAATCATCACACAATTCAAGCAAGCATGCAAAGAGTATATTGGCAGCGGAAAGTAAAGCATGCAACTTGCAAGAATGTAAAGGGAAGGGTTTGGAGAATTCAAACGCAATTGGAGACACGGATGTTTTTCCCGTGGTTCGGATAGGTGGTGCTATCCTACATCCATGTTGATGGAGACTTCAACCCACGAAGGGTAACGGTCGCGCGAGTCCACGGAGGGCTCCACCCACAAAGGGTCCACGAAGTAGCAACCTTGTCTATCCCACCATGGCCATCGCCCACGAAGGACTTGCCTCACTAGCGGTAGATCTTCACGAAGTAGGCGATCTCCTTGCCCTTACAAACTCCTTGGTTCAACTCCACAATCTTGTCAGAGGCTCCCAAGTGACACCTAGCCAATCTAGGAGACACCACTCTCCAAGAAGTAACAAATGGTGTGTTGATGATGAACTCCTTGCTCTTGTGCTTCAAATGATAGTCTCCCCAACACTCAACTCTCTCTCATAGGATTTGGATTTTGTGGAAAGAAGATTTGAGTGGAAAGCAACTTGGGGAAGGCTAGAGATCAAGATTCATATGGTAGGAATGGAATATCTTGGTCTCAACACATGAGTAGGTGGTTCTCTCTCAGAACATATGAGTTGGAATTGTGTATGTGTTCTGATGGCTCTCTCCACAAATGAAGAGGAGGTGGAGGGGTATATATAGCCTCCACACAAAATCCAACCGTTACACACAGTTTTCCAATCTCGGTGGGACCGAATCAACAAACTCGGTCGGACCGAAAAGGTAAACCTAGTGACCATTAGAGATTTTCGATGGGACTGACATGCAACTCGGTAGGACCGATATGGTTAGGGTTTGGGCATAACGTAATCTCGGTGAGACCGATTACACAAACTCGGTGAGACCGAGTTTGGTAATAAGCTAACCAGAGAGTTGGTCAGGTAAACTCGGTGGGACCGATTTGCTCTTTCGGTGAGACCGAAAAGTTACAAAAAGGAAACAGAGAGTTTACACCGCAATCTCGGTGGGACTGATTCGCTCTTTCGGTGAGACCGAAAAGTTACGAAAGGGAAACAAAGAGTTTGCAATCCCATCTCGGTGAGACCGAGATCCCTATCGGTAGAACTGAATTGCTAGGGTTTGGCAGTGGCTTATGACAAGTGAAACTCGGTGGCGCCGGATAGAAAGAATCGGTAGGACCGAGTTTGGCTTAGGGTTTAGGTCATATGTGGATATGGGAAAGTAGTTGAGGGTTTTAGAGCATATCACTAAGCACATGAAGCAAGAGGCTCATTAAGCAACACCTCATCCCTCCTTGATAGTATTGGCTTTTCCTAAAGACTCAATGTGATCTTGGATCACTAAAATATAAAATGAAGAGTCTTGAGCTTTTGAGCTTGAGCCAATCCTTTGTCCTTAGCATTTTGAGGGTTCCAATTTCACATCCATGCCATGCCAATCATTGAGCTTTCCTGAAATAGTCATCTTGGAATAGCATTAGCTCAATGAGTTATATGTTGTTATGAATTACCAAAACCACCTAGGGATAGTTGCACTTTCATATACTCTTCTCAACCTCACGGCGAAGGATGTCATCTTCTCCAGCCTGTCACAAAATCAGTTCAGGAATATCATGCATCTCGATCATGCGAAGCTCATCTGGGACCGTCTCTCTGAGGTCTATGAAGGTCATCGAACTTGTCATGATCCTTGGTTTGAAGACTTCAAGGAATCTCTCAAAACGATGACATTCGAACCAGAATCATCATCTTCTGCATCATGCCTTATGGCAAAAGATGCTGAGGTAGCTGAATGCTACCTATCCGAGTCCAGTGATGATGAATCTGGTGATGAATTTGGACCCAGCTATGTTAAACTTGCTTCCCTTGCTACTAAACAACAAAGAGCTTTGTAAAAAGCTCACTATATGCTAAACAAGAGTGATGATATGTTGGGTGAGGAAATGGATCGGTCAAAAGCTTTGGCTGAAAGTCTTCAGAGACTTCATACTAAGTATGACACCCTTCAAGATCAACATAACACTCTCTTATCGGATCATGAGAAGCTTTCTTATGAATTTCTTCAAAGAAAGCAAGACCTTGAGAAGCTAAGAGTGAGTTATGAAGATCTTCAGAAGGAGCGCGATTCATTAATTGCTCAACAAATCAGCGCATCTCAGGAAGAATTTGTTCCTCCATGCTTGAAGTGCATTGAACGTGAATCTGCTAATTCTTCACCTGAATGTTCAAATGCTGCTAATGTTTCAAATTCTTCACATGCCTCTGCCATCACTAATTTCTCATCCGAGGACATTTCTAGTATCACTGACGATGCAGGGCTGAAAGAATTGTACACGACAGGCATGTACAAAAGCCTCAAAGGGCATCAGGCTCTTTGTGATGTGCTTAAAAAGCAGATCCTCAACTGGAACCCTAGGAAAGAGGGTATCGCCTTTGAGAGGAAACTCAATGCTGATGGTACATATTGGAAGCCTCAGCAGTACCCCAAAACTACATGGGTTGCTGCAAAGGGACCTCCAGTTGACCCATCTAACTTATCTGGATTTGCATGTGAATCTCCTCATTCTGATGATGAGCCAATTGACTCCAACTATAAGCTATTCAAAAATCAGAATGGTGAAGTATTTGCTAGATATGTTGGCACTAACTGCAGGAACGGCTCCCCTACGCAGAAAATCTGGGTTCCCAAAAGATGCCTTGAAAATCTTCAGGTGAATGTCATCATGACGCCACCTGTGAAGAATAGGAACCCCAGATCAAATTCCTCATACGGACCAAATTCCTCATATGGATCAAAGTCCTCATATGAACATCATCATGCTAACCCGTCTGTTTCGCAGGGAAGATCTAAGGATTATGGATATGTGCATTATTCTTCAAATCATTATGTCCATAAGTCCTCGAAGAATTTCTCTGCTTACTCTAACCCATCTTATGTGAAACGAAATGGATTGGCTTCTATGCCATCCTTCTCGTATGGAGCTCGCAGAATGATGAACTCTTTGCCACCCCTTCAGATGTGGGTGGTGAAGAAAAAGAACTAATCTCTTCTGCAGGGTCAGGTCTCCAGACGCACGTAATCGTCTGAAGAATTTGCTGGAGACCTGAGCATGCTTGATAGGACGCAGGCTAATCATGAAGAAATGAACTTTCTTTTCTCACGTCCTCATATTGCTTTATTAGTTCTTTTACTTGATGAAATTGATCTGATGAATTGATCTCATATTCTTCACTGATGAAGTATATGAGTTTGTAAGCTGCACTAATTCATCTGCAGGATGATCAACCCAAAGCCACTGAGTGGGTCCTTGATAGTGGATGTACAAACCACATGACTGGTGACAAGAATCTATTGATGGATGCTCCCTTATCTCCGTCGCATCTGAAGCATATCATCTTTGCTGACAAAGGCAAAAGTCAGGTATTGGGTCTAGGTAAGGTTGCGATTACAAAGGATCGACACATGGACAAAGTCATGCTTGTTGAGTCCTTAGGATACAACCTTATGTCTGTCTCAATGCTTTGTGATCTTGATATGGTTGTTGTCTTCGACAAGTACCGTTGTGTTGTGGCTATGGAAGCTGACAATTCCAAAGTCTTCGAAGGCTTTAGGAGAGGAGACCTGTATATTGTTGATTTCTCTACAGGACCACAACCAGCCGTGTGCTTACTTGCAAAAGCTTCAGAAGGCTGGCTCTGGCATCGACAACTTGGTCATGCAGGCATGAGGAATTTGCACACGCTTGCGAAGAAGAAGCATGTCATTGGCATCGAGAATGTCAAATTCCTCAAGGATCACCTATGCGGAGCCTGTGAAGCTGGGAAAATGACCAAGGCCAAGTATCCAGCGAAGACTATCATGACCACCACTCGCCCATTTGAATTGCTTCACATGGATCTCTTTGGTCCTAATCATTATTCTGCTATCTCAAATGAAGCATCTCAATATGGCTTCGTTATTGTTGATGATTATTCTCGTTACACATGGGTACACCTTGTTACTTACAAACATGAAGTGCAGGAAGTCTTCAAACAATTTTCCTCGAGGGCTTCAACCAACTTTGGTGTGAAGATCAAGCACATCAGAAGTGACAATGGCACTGAGTTCAAGAATTCTGGTCTCGATGACTATCTTGATGAACTTGGTATCACTCATGAGTTATCTGCTCCTTACACTCCTCAGCAGAATGGCGTCGTGGAGCGCAAGAACAGGACTCTTGCTGAGATGGCTTGCACTATGCTTGATGAATACAAAACGCCTCGTCGTTTCTGGACTGAGGCAATTGATACTGCGTGCCACATCATCAACAGAGTATATCTTCACAAATTCTTCAAAAAGACTGCCTATGAACTCCTCACTGATAAGAAACCCAATGTAAGTTATTTCAAAGTCTTCGGTGCTAAATGTTGGATTAGAGATCCTCATCACAACTCAAAATTTGCACCAAAAGCACGTGAAGGTTTTATGCTTGGTTACGGAAAGGACTCGCACACCTACAGAGTCTTCAACAACGTTCTTCACAAAGTTGTTGAAACTATAGATGTGCGGTTCGATGAAACTAATGGCTCGCAAAGAGAGCACCTACCTACTGTGATAGATGAACCAGCACCTAAGGAAACTATCAAGTTCAAGGCTACTGAGGATGTCATTCCTACTGAAGAATCTGCTGAAGAATTCATTCCAGAACATGAAGAACGTCGAGCTAATGCACCTGAAGAAAATGCTGAAGAAAATGGTGCTGAAGAAAACACTGATCAAATTCTTCAACGACAACCAGCTCATCCTCGCATTGCAAAAGAAGTGCAGGTTGAAAAGATCATCAATGACATCAAAGCACCAGGTCCTCTCACACGCTCAAAAGCTTCACATTTGTCTAACTTTTGTGGACAGTATGCTTTTGTCTCTATTACAGAGCCCACTAAGGTAGATGGAGCATTTCTGGAGCCTGAGTGGATTCAGGCCATGCAAGAAGAATTACATCAGTTCGAGCTTAACAATGTCTGGGAACTGGTCAAACGTCCAGATCCTCGCAAGCACAATATCATCGGCACAAAGTGGATCTACCGCAACAAGCAAGATGAAAATGGCCTTGCGGTGAGGAATAAGGCACGGCTTGTAGCTCAAGGCTACACACAGGTTGAAGGAATTGATTTCGATGAAACTTTTGCACCTGTTGCTAGACTTGAGGCTATTCGCATATTACTTGCTTATGCTAACCATCATGATATCACTCTATATCAAATGGATGTGAAAAGTGCATTCCTCAATGGTAAGCTTGAGGAAGAAGTGTATGTTGCTCAACCCCTAGGTTTTGAAGATCCAAAGAATCCTGACAAAGTCTTCAGACTCAACAAGGCCCTCTATGGCCTCAAGCAGGCCCCACGGGCTTGGTATGATACTTTGAAGGAACTCTTCATGAAGAAAGGCTTCAAACCCGGTTCACTCGACCCTACTCTTTTCACTAAATCTTATGATGGTGAATTGTTTGTGTGCCAAGTATATGTTGATGATATTATCTTTGGCTGTACTAACCAACGTTATAGTGATGAATTTGCCTATATGATGAGTGAAGAATATCAAATTTCTAGGATGGGAGAGTTGAAATTCTTCTTAGGTCTTCAAATTTGTCAACAACACAATGGCATATTCATATCTCAGGAGAAATACCTCAAGGATGTACTGAGGAAATTCAGCATGCAAGATTGCAAAGGCGTCAAAATTCCTATGCCCACAAATGGCCATCTGCGCACTGATGAAAATGGTATTGACTTCGATCATAAGGTATACCGCTCCATGATAGGTTCCTTATTATACTTATGTGCATCTAGGCCAGATATAATGCTTAGTGTTTGCATGTGTGCCCGATTTCAAGCTGCACCGAAGGAATCACACCATAAGGCTGTGAAGCATATTCTTCGATATCTAGCTCACACACCAACACTTGGATTATGGTACCCAAAGGGCTCGGCTTTTGATCTTGTTGGATATTCTAACTCTGACTATGCTGGTGATCGTGTGGATCGCAAGTCAACATCTGGTACATGTCATTTCCTCGGACGATCTTTGGTCTGTTGGTCCTCGAAGAAACAGAACTGCGTATCACTATCAACTGCTGAAGCTGAGTACATTGCCGCTGGTTCTTGCTGTGCCCAATTGCTATGGATGAAGCAAACTCTCAAGGACTACGACGTCAACATGAAGAATGTGCCTCTCTTCTGTGACAATGAGAGTGCCATCAAGATTGCACACAACCCAGTTCAGCACTCGAAGACAAAGCACATTCAGATTCGTCATCATTTTCTTCGTGATCATGTGTTGAAGGGCGACATTTCTATTGAGCATGTGAAGACTGAAGAACAGCTAGCCGATATCTTCGCAAATCCCTTGGATGAGAAGAGATTTAGCAAGTTGCGGTGTGAGCTAAATATCTTAGAGTCTTCGAATGTTCTTTGAAAAGGACACTCATCCTAACACTTATGCAAAATTGATGACTTAGATGTGCAACACATGAAGAAACGTTTTTCTTCAATCAATGAAGAATAACACTCTTAGTGTGAAGAAATTAACGAAGAATTTGATTCTCAGAACCCTACGATAATTGTACGCGGTGTCTGAAATTATCATTCTTATACGGTGGGTCACGCCACCCCAAAAGTTGAAATTCCTCAAATTATTCATATTCTTCAACTTTGCATAGTCTTCACTGGTTCCGTCGTTTTTCTTCATTGGATATATATATATGAGTTTATGTCCTCTATAGCATTCACTTATTGCTATTTCTTCAAGTTGGTTTTCTGCTAAGTGAATGTGATCGGACCCTTCCCCTCTATGCTATACTCAACCCAATCTGTTCACAAATTCTTCATGTGCGTTCTATTTGAAACTCGTTCAAAATCTTCACTGTGTCCTTGTCAGCTGAAGAAATTGCGAATGGAACTTTAAAACCTATCTTATCGAAATTTTCGGTTTTGCCGCTCAAACCGTTCCGCATCCCTCGATACACTTATCCACTCACCCACGATCTAACACGATCTCCACCTCTCACTACGTGGGTGACACATGTCATGCGAATGAGAAGGATCAGGGGCACGTTCGTCCAATTTCTTCGGGCAAGCAGTTTTTCACCATGGCTATAAATACCCCTCCTTCCCTTCCTCACTTCTTTTACTCCGCTCGACCTCTCTCTCCAGCTCGAGCTTCTCAAACCCTAGCGCCGCTGCTACTTCATCGCCGCCGGTGAGGAAGAGCTTCACTGCCTCGACCTCGTCGCCGACGTACTCGCGTCGACCGTGGAAATCTTCACTCCGCCGCCGCCGTAGCCGTCTTCCTCCGCCAAGTTAGGGCGTGGAAGATCTGCACAGACGAACTTCACATCTCCTCACTCCAGTTCGTCGTGTTCTTCATCCAGGGTAAATAAAAGTTACTTTTACTGCCCTCGTTGATTCGAATGATTATCTACAAAATCTTCAAAGGTGTTTTTCTTCATATCTTTACACACTAAACACCTCACAAGTCATCTGTTCTTGATTCGTTTCTCTAAGCATCATTTTTCTTCAAGATTCCTCAATTGTGTGGATCTTCGATCTATACAACTCTCGAACCCACTGTTCAAGATATCTTCCGATATTCCGATAAATCGGCCGATTTATCGCTTATCATTGTCTGACCGATATGATAAATGGGCCGATAAATCAGCCGATATGGCGATAAATCGGCCGATATGCCGATAAACTGGCCGATTTACCCCTTATCATGGGTCGACCGATAAGTTCCCGATAAGCGATATCCCCAACATTGCTGGAACCTAAGACAAAGAACGCTTAGTGAAAATCTTCAAGACTCATCTGGTCAAATTCCTCAAACCTGTTCATTTTGAAAAACCTTCTGAGAACGCATATGACCTCTCCAAATTCCTCGCAACTATACTCTGTTCACAGGTACACATGTCAGCTGCTGAATCACTAGGTTCTCATCAACTTAACTCATTTGCAGCATTCCTCGAAGAAAAGTTGCATACTTCTTCAGAGAATTCGATTGTTCAAATTCCTCAACTGAAGAAAATGGCTGATGGTAAAAGGCCATAGAAGGGAGGAAAGAGGCCTAAGGTAAATACAGCGTTTGAGATCCCTGATGACATATATACTGGGTACTGCACACCTACTGAGGAAACCACGAATGAGCGCAAAGTGCGCATTCAGAAGATAGAGAGGAGATGGGCAAGAGAATGGAGGGAGTACAGATATGTCACTCCTAAGTACATGAAGAAATTCGCACTCAATCCTCCATGCCCAAGAGCTCCATTGGCACCTGGCCAAATTGCTGATCCCACCAGCCTCAAGCGAGGTGAGGACTATCCTAATGAATGGGCCAAGCGCCAAGCCAAGCTGGCTAAGCAAGCCAGAGAAGCAGTGAGGAAATTTAATGAAGACTCTGCTGCTGCTGCTGCCTCTGCTGAGGCCTTTGCTGTCAAGCCAAAGAAGGCTATGTCAAAGAAGCCTGCACGCAAGCCAAGTGCTTCACCAACAATGCCCTCAAGGCCAAGTTCCTCGGCAATGCCCTCATGGCCAGAATCATCAAAGTCCTCACGGCCAATTCCTCATGCTGCTCCTATTCCTCCAGAGTCCTCAGCTCCTTCGCCGAAGCCTTCAGCTGTTCCGACCAAATCCTCAGCACCTGTGCATCTCGCTTCGTGCCAAAGGACTGCCGGCATCTCCATTGCCTCAGGTGGCTCAGCTAGTTCCTCAGCTGCACCAAGTTCCTCAGCTGGCCCCTCACTACTGAAGACAAAGGCCACTGCTGGACGAGGTCCACGCCCAAGTCCTCAAAAGAAGCAAGTCGCTTTCCAAGTGCCGTCTGATAAAGACGAAGCTGATGATGATGAACTTGCAGAAATCATCAGAGACAGGCAAGTCAGGGCCGCTAGAGCCAAAGGATCAGAGGTGCCACTGCTTTTGGATCTCAATCCGATCCTTCACTACATTGATGATTGGCACAAGGACCCCAACACTCCCTTGCCTGACTTCAAGCTGACTCCTGGCCAAAGTCACATGCTGACCCACTTCATTCAAGAAGAAAAGTGGAAATTTGAGAAGGCCAGGCAGATCAAGAAAGCGCAGTACAAGAAGAAGAAATTTTTGAAGAACAACGTTGTCACTATGACAACTGATGAACTTGTAAAAATCCAATCTGAAATCAAAACCCTCAGCGATGACTTCAAAGCCTACTATGCTGATTGGCAAGGAGCCAAAGTTAGATTTGTAAAGATAACTGAACAGTTCACTTCAAATGTTGCTGCCCCAACGCAACAGGAAATTCCTCAGGCTGAAGCATCTGCTCAGCCGACTGAAGAACATGCCAGCACCGCTGATGAAAATTAGGCTGTTGAAGAAAATGTGAGTTCCAGTGCTGATGACTGCACTCCAGCCACTGAAGAAATTGCCAGGGCATCCACTTGTGGTGCGCCTGAAGAAACTGAAGAAATCAGGGCAACTGCATCAGTTGTGCCTGAAGAAAATCAACCAGATTCCTCAGTTGCTCCTGCACCAACTTCAACTCCAATCCTTCCATCTGCATCAGATGTGAAGAAGACCAAGGCTGCAGAGCGTGCTGCAGTGAAGAAAAGGAAAGCATCAGCTGCTTCAGATTCTTCAGCTCCGAAGAAAATGAAGCCTATGACAAGTTCATTTGCACATCGGATTGATGTTGTTCCCATCTCAACCAGGACATCAAAGGACCTTGTTCCTTTTGATGAAGAATATGTGATCCCTAGCGGATCTGATGAAGAAACTCATTCTGCTGCCTCGTCTGAACCATTGGATGAAGAAATTAAAGTGGATGTGATCCCTTCAACACCTATCATCTCCTCGCCTATGCCTCAGTTCATAGCTGAAGAGGCTGGCGTTGAAGAAATGGAAGATGATGATGTGGACATTGGCTGCTCCACACCCGTCATTAGTGATGAATTCTGGGAAAGTCAGCATCCAAACTCTCCAATGTTCACTCCTCTATAGAAAATTCTTCAGTCCCCCACACAAACTGTTCACATGGGCTCTGAAGAAACTCATCCCACTGCATCTGTCCATGAGGAAATTCCAGCCACTAGCGCTGATGAAACTGCTGTTGCTGCACAACCAACTACGCAGACTGCCACTGAGGAGGAACCAGAAATTCCTCAGCCTGAAGAACCTGTGATTGAGATTCCTGAAGTCGTGATGCAACTCACTGACACTCCTCTGCCGAAGCCAAAGGATCCATTCTCACGCAAGCAAAAGTTCAAGGCTGATGATTTCTTCGGCGAGCACGTATTCTTCGAAGATTACAACCCATATGACTCTGCTCGCATTAGGAAGAGGCGTTTCTGGACTGCCAGTCAAGCAAATTTCTATTCCTCAGTGTTGTTCAACAAGGAGAAGATTTTATACCATGAGCATATTCCTCATGTGGATATGGAATCTCTGCCGTGCTTCGCACCAGTCCTCAGTGTTCTTCACGATGCTGGGCTGCTCAACTTTTGCTCTGACATCTACGATTGGAATGAGGAACTGATTCTTCAATTCTATGCAACGCTGCACATCACCGGAGATGCTGAAGATGTGAATTCATGGGTGCTGGACTAGATGTCTAAAAATACTCACTACACTGCACCAACCTCTGAATTGCTTCGTGCTCTACCACTCAGTCCTCCCCTTGAAGAAGCTCGCTGCATCTACAGTGAACCTGAGCTCACATATCATTACATGCAGGTGCTGATGAAACCTTTGAAGCCAGGTCAAGCACCAAGAACCAAATTCCTCGTGAAGGAATTGCTGTATGTGCCCAAAACTGTCTATCATATTCTTACGAGGACAATCAGTCCTATCAAAGGCCACGACTCATCTGATGAGGAAATTGTTGGCATCATGAAGAATCTGGTATTCAACATCGTTCATGGCATTCCTGTCAATTATCACGATTTCTTCATGAGGACTATGGCAAATGTTGCACTGTCTCCGTTTGAGCTGAAGCCTTATGCACCTTGGATCATGAGATTCCTCAGGACAAGGTCTTCACTCAACTACAAAGCTGATTTCCAGGATCATCTCAGCTACTTGCCCCCAATTGAAGTCCTCAAGCAGACATATTCCTCAGTTGATGAAAAGGGCAAGGCACCAGCTGTAATTGATGAAGGCATTCGTCCATTGGATGGTTAGTTTCGCAAAGTTGCATCTTATTCCACCAATGATGACTCTGCCACACATGACTCTTCCAATGCACCTAAGTCCACTCCTCAAGCCACTGCTCCGCGCGTGATGACTGACCGTGAACTTCTGCTTAGTCTTCACCAGAAGGTGGATCGAAATCACAAATGGGTTAAGCGTCAGTTTGGTTCACTTCTTCACAACATGACTGCCACACACAATGCAGTGAAGAAAAATCACTACTACCTCCATCAAGTCTTCGGTCGCACCTGGGCAATCCTGTCACATCTGTATGGTGAAGAAGATCTGAAGAACATGGGTCTTAATGAAGATTTTGACTGGTCTGCACCTCCATCGAAGAAATTCAAGAAGGTCAAGGTTCCTTCTCTGGTGGCCAGCTCATATTCTTCATCGCGCAACACTGATGAACATGAAGATTTGGACGACACTGGGGCAGGCCCTACATCAACAAACGACCCCAACAACGCTGGCGCTCCTTCATCAACATGATTATCTTCAGGGGCGTTAGTCCTCATTTTCGATCTTTTTGGTCATTCGATGACAAAGGGGGAGAAATATGAGTTAGTCTTCAAGCGGGTCTACTATATGGGCGTTTTTTTGCTAAGTTACAACTCTCGTTCTTCTGAAACTTTATTGGATCGAGTTGTAATCTTAAACCCGATGGTGCTCTGATACTTTTGATGCACTGTGCTCTGATACTCTTGATGCACTATTCTGCATGCTTATTCCTTGTTAATATTATTGCACGCATGCTGAATTTCATCAGGCACCATATTTCATCATGCATTTCAAATTCTTCATATTATATGTTAAATGTGTGTATGAATTACAAGATATAGGGGGAGATCTCCATGATTCAACTCTTCAAGTGTGCATTTCTTCAAAAGCAAATTCCTCACTATGCACATCTTCAGGGGGAGTTCTTCTATATCTTGCAATCAAATTCCTCAATATCAGTATTTACACTTCATATGTTTATCCCCGTTGAAAACTTAACCTATATTGTCATCAATCACCAAAAAGGGGGAGATTGTAAGTGCATCTAGTGCCCCTTAGTGATTTTGGTGTATTGAAGACTTATAGGTTAAGGGACTAATGCGTGTGTGAGTGTACACAGGTCTATAAGTCTATGAGGAGTTTGATAGTTACAGGAAAAGTCGACCCCTAAAAATGAATATCTTCGACTGCAGATTTTGGTATTTCTGAAGACTTTCATGAAGACTTTGAAAGTGAAGAAATTGGTGTGTCCGTGAAGACTTGATATTCATGCGAGAAATATGAAGCTTGAAGACTTCCGTTTTCATAGTTTTGTTTTTCTCTTTCTTGAGTCATAGGAAACACCGTACTGTTAAAGGGGGTCAAGGAAATACTAAGAAAAAAATTCCATGTGATGCTCAACTCAAATCCTACACCTACCAATCCCTTCGAGTGAAGCCATTGGAAATCTCATACAGTTCAGTCAATTTCTTCAGTGACAGAGACGAAGTTCTTCTGGTCTCTGAGGAATTTGTCCTGACTGAGGAGTTAGGAATTCGCCAGTGCAGATTGCCTACACAGTGAGGAACATGATAGCCCTGAGGATTTTGCTACTCAAAATTCCGACCGTTGCTGTGCTATGCGCTAGCTGTCCCAAAATATCTATCCACCTAACGGTCATATCATTGAAGGGCATTTATGTCTTATCATGTCAGGCTGCTCCCTAGGCTATAAATAGCTGCCCCCTACAACCACTAGCTGGTTGGCTGCTCCAAGAGAAACTGACACTTGTCATTTGAGAGCAACCCATCCTCCGAGGACTTTTAGCGAAAATCATCAAGTGAGGAAAAACCAAAAACCCAAAACCCAAACACCTACAAACCCCAAGTGATTGAGCATCACTGAAGAGATTGATCCTGAGTGGATCCGACGCCTGTTACCTTTGAAGACTGTGCTTCTTCCAGACGGTTAGGCGTCATGGTCTAGAGCATCCAAGAGGAATTGTGGATCGCCGAGTGACCAAGTTTGTGAAGGTTTGGAAGTCGCCTGAAGACTTACCACGAGTGATTGGACGAGGTCTGTGTGACCTTAGTTCAAGGAGAATACGGTGAGGACTGGGTGCCTTGGACTAAGTGTCCTTGACTGGGTGTCCGGGACTGTGTATCCTCGAGTTTAAATACTCAGCCGCTCCAACCAGACGTACAACTGAGACAGCAGTTGGAACTGGTCTACCAAATCATTGTCTTCACCGAGCTTACTGGTTTTATTTTCTCAACTCTTTCATTTCCTCATAACTGTGATGTATGTTTGTTCATATCTGTGTTTGAAGACTTTGACTGAAGACTTTCTCAATTTCCTCAGTTCAATTTCTTCAGTCTGTTGGTCTTCATCCTGAGTTATCCTGTGATTACGCTTCATGTACTCTGTGCCTGTCTTCATTTCATCATGATGACTATGCTTGTATTCTGTTGTGTTTACTTTTGAGTACTTATTCCGCTGCTAGTAGTTCTTCGCTAAGGAATTTCCTCACCAGCAAATTCCTCGGTGAAGAATTTCATAAAAATCGCCTATTCACCCCCCTCTAGTCGATATAACGCACTTTCATCAAAATAACATGGCCAAAGAAAGCTATCCCTACAAAATCATATAGTCTGGCTATGCTCCATCTTCACCACACAAAATATTTAAATCATGCACAACCCCAATGACAAGCCAAGCAATTGTTTCATACTTTTGATATTCTCAAACTTTTTCAATCTTCACGCAATACATGAGCGTGGGCCATGGACATATCACTATAGGTGGAATAGAATGGTGGTTGTGGAGAAGACAAAAAGGGAGAAGATAGTCTCACATCAACTAGGCGTATCAACGGGCTATGGAGATGCCCATCAATAGATATCAATGTGAGTGAGTAGGGATTGCCATGCAACGGATGCACTAGAGCTATAAATTTATGAAAGCTCAAAAGAAACTAAGTGGGTGTGCATCCAACTTGCTTGCTCACGAAGACCTAGGGCATTTTGAGGAAGCCCATCATTGGAATATACAAGCCAAGTTCTATAATGAAAGATTCCCACTAGTATATGAAAGTGACAACATAGGAGACTCTCTATCATGAATATCATGGTGCTACTTTGAAGCACAAGTGTGGTAAAAGGATAGTAGCATTGCCCCTTCTCTCTTTTTCTCTCTTTTTTATTTTTTTATTTGGGCCTTCTCTTTTTTATGGCCTCTTTTCTTTCTTTCTTTTTATTTGGGCTTCTTTTGCCTCTTTTATTTATTTACTTTCGTCCGGAGTCTCATCCCGACTTGTGGGGGAATGATAACCCACAAGTATAGGGGATCAATTGTAGCCTCTTTCGATAAGTAAGAGTGTCGAACCCAACGAGGAGCTAAAGGTAGAACAAATATTCCCTCAAGTTCTATCGACCACCTATACAACTCTACGCACACCTGACGTTCGCTTTACCGGAAACAAGTATGAAACTAGAAGTACTTTGTAGGTGTTGTTGGATAGGTATGCAAGATAATAAAGAGCAAGTAAATATAAAGTAGGGGCTGTTTAGATGAAGACACAACTAAATTAGTTTTAGTAAAGAGCTTTTGTCAACAAGAAGGTTATTTGTCCCTAGGCAATCGATAACTAGACCGGTAATCATTATTGCAATTTTATTTGAGGGAGAGGCATAAGCTAACATACTTTCTCTACTTGGATCATATGCACTTATGATTGGAACTCTAGCAAGCATCCGCAACTACTAAAGATTCATTAAGGTAAAACCCAACCATAGTATTAAAGCATCAAGTCCCCTTTATCCCATACGCAAACAATCTACTTACTTGGGTCTGTGCTTCTGTCACTCACGCCACCCACCATAAGAAAATCATAAGCATATTGCAAACCCTACAGCGGGGATCCCTCACGCTTGCGCGACACGGAGAGCACCATAGGACAGCACCAATAATAAAACATACAACTCAAACCAATCGCAATCATCAAATAGCCATTAGGACAAAATAGATCTACTCAAACATCATAGGATAGCCATACATCATTGGGAAATAATATATAGAGTTGAGCACCATGTTTAAGTAGAGATTACAGCGGGTAAGAGAGAGGTTACACCGCTGCATAGAGGGGGGAAGAGTTGGTGATGATGGCGGTGAAGTTGTTGGTGAAGATGGCGGTGATGGTGATGGCCCCGGCAGTGCTCCGGTGCCACCGGAAGAAAGGGGGAGAGGGCCCCCTTCTTCTTCTTCTTCCTTGATCTCCTCCCTAGATGGGAGAAGGGTTTCCCCTCTGGTCCTTGGCTCCCATGGCATGGGAGGGGCGTGAGCCCCTCCGAGATTGGATCTATCTCTCTGTCTCTCTCTGTTTCTGCGTTCTCTCCTGGCTCTGTTTCACCATTTCGTGTATATATGGAGATCCGTAACTCCGATTGGCCTGAAACCTTCGCCATGATTTTTTTCTTCTGAAAATTAGCTTTCTTGTGGAAAAAGAAGAGCGTCAACCGCCTTACGGGTGGCTCACGAGGGTAGGGGCACGCCTAGGGGGGTCAGGCGCGCCCCCTACCTCGTGACCACCTCGGGCACCGTCTCGCATGGATTTTTCTTTCGGAATTTTCCAAATATTCCAAAAATAAGCTCCGTCCGTTTTTATCCTGTTTGGATTCCGTTTGGTATGGATATTCTACGAAACATAAAACATGCAACAAACAGGAACTGGCACTGGGCACTGGATCAATATGTTAGTCCCAAAAATAATATAAAAAGTTGCCAAAAAGTATATGAAAGTTGAATAATATTGGCATGTAACAATCAAAAATTATAGATACGACGGAGATGTATCAGTGAATCATAGTCTCCATCATCCTTTCCTCACTGGGACAATGCTCTAATAATGATGATCATCACACTTTTATTTTCTTACAACTCAAGAATTACAACTCGATACTTAGAACAAGATATGACTCTATATGAATGCCTCCGGCGGTGTACCGGGATATGCAATGATGCATGAGTGACATGTATGAAAGAATAATGAACGGTGGCTTTGCCACAAATACAATGTCAACTACATGATCATGCAAAGCAGTATGACAATGATGGAGCGTGTCATAATAAACAGAACGGTGGAAAGTTGCATGGCAATATATCACAGAATGGCTATGGAAATGCCATAATAGGTAGGTATGGTGGCTGTTTTGAGGAAGGTATATGGTGGGTGTATGATACCGGCGAAAGGTGCGCGGTATTAGAGAGGCTAGAAAAGGTGGAAGGGTGAGAGTGCGTATAATCCATGGACTCAACATTAGTCATAAAGAACTCATATACTTATTGCAAAAATCTACAAGTTATCAAAGCAAAGTATTACGCGCATGCTCCTAGGGGGATAGATTGGTAGGAAAAGACCATCGCTCGTCCCCGACCGCCACTCATAAGGAAGACAATCAATAAATAAATCATGCTCCAACTTCATCACATAACGGTTCACCATACGTGCATGCTACAGGAATCACAAACTTCAACACAAGTATTTCTCAAATTCACAACTACTCAACTAGCATGACTCTAATATTACCATCCTCATATCTCAAAACAATCATCAAGTATCAAACTTCTCTTAGTATTCAACACACTCATAAGAGAATTTTACTATTCTTGAATACCTTGCATATTAGGATTTTAAGCAAATTACCATGCTATTTAAGACTCTCAAAATAATCTAAGTGAAGCATGAGAGTTCATCTATTTCTTCAAAATAAAACTACCACATGCTCTAAAAGATATAAGTGAAGCACTAGAGCAAATGACAAACTACTCCGAAAGATATAAGTGAAGATCAATGAGTAGTCGAATAATTGTGCAACTATGTGAAGACTCTCCCATTCAATAATTTCAGACCTTGATACTTTATTTAAACAGCAAGCAAAACTAAATAAAATGACATCTAAGAATAGCAAACATCATGTGAAGAAGTAAAAACTTAGGATCAACCGATACTAACCGATAGTTGTTGAAGAAGAAAGGTGGGATGCCAACCGGGGCATCCCCAAGCTTAGATGCTTGAGACTTATTGAAATATTATCTTGGAATGCCTTGGGCATTCCCAAGATTGAGACTTTGTGTCTCCTTAATTCCTCTCATATCACGGTCTCCCTAAACCTCAAAAGCTTCATCCACACAAAACTCAACAAGGACTCGTGAGATAAGTTAGTATAAACCATTGCCAAAACCTTATCATACTCACCTGTAGAAAATCACTAAAAATTATTATTCAACATTTCATACTAAATTCCTTTGCATATTTAATAGTCCTATCCTCAAATAGAATCATTAAAGAAGCAAACATATGCAAACAATGCAAACATAACAGCAATCTGCCTAAACAGGATAGTCTGTAAAGAATGCTGCAACATCCATACTTCCCTAGCTCCAAAAATTATGAAAGAAAATTCTCACTGTGGGAAATTTATCATAGCTTAATATGCAAAAGGTTTCAACATTTTATCACATTCTGACTTTTCTAGGGAATTATTGCAACAGCGGTAAACTTTCTGTTTTCAAACAGCAACATGTATACTTGTAACATAGGCATAGTAAAGACTATCAATGCCACTTTCGTTGAAATAAAAGATGCAAAACATTTTTCTAAATAACGGCATGCAAATCATAACAAAATAAATTGACGCTCCAAGCAAAACACATATCATGTGGCGAATAAAAATATAGCTCCAAGTAAAGTTACCGATGAACGAAGACGAAATAGGGGATGCCTTCCGGGGCATCCCCAAGCTTAGGCTCTTGGTTATCCTTGAATATTACCTTGGGGTGCCATGGGAATCCCCAATCTTAGGCTCTTTCCACTCCTTATTCCATAGTCCATCGAATCCTTACCCAAAACTTGAAAACTTCACAACACAAAACTTAACAGAAAACTCGTAAGCTCCGTTAGTATAAGAAAATAAATCACCACTTCAAGGTACTGTAATGAACTAATTATTTATTTATATTGGTGTTAAACCTACTGTATTACAACTTCTCTATGGTTTATAAACTATTTTACTAGCCATAGATTCATCAAAATAAGTAAACAATACATGAAAAACAGAATCTGTCAAAAACATAACAGTCTGTAGTAATCTGGATCAAACGTATACTTCTGGAACTCATAAATTCTCAAATAAATTGCTGGACCTGAGGAATTTATCTATTAATCATCTGAAAAAAGAATTAACTAAATATCACTCTCCAAATAAAAATGGCAGAAATTCTCGTGAGTGCTAAAGTTTCTGTTTTTTATAGCATGATCAACAAGACTTTCCCCAAGTCTTCCCAAAGGTTGTACTTGGCACAAACACTAATTAAAAGCATAAAACCACATCTAAACAGAGGCTAGATGAATTATTTATTACTAAACAGGAGAAAAAAGTAAGGAACTAAAATAAAATTCGGTTGTCTCCCAACAAGCGCTATCGTTTAACGCTCCTAGCTAGGCATGATGATTTCAATGATGCTCACATAAAAGATAAGAATTGAAACATAAAGAGAGAATCATGAAGAATATGACTAGCACATTTAAGTCTAACATACTTCCTATGCATAGGGATTTTGTGAGCAAACAACTTGTGGGAACAAGAATCAACTTGCATAGGACGGTAAAACAAGCATAACTCCAAAACTTTAAGCACATAGAGAGAGAAAACTTGATATTATTGCAATTCCTACAAGCATATATTCCTCCCTCATAATAATTTTCAGTAGCATCATGAACGAATTCAACAATATAACCAACACCTAAAGCATTCTTTTCATGATCTATAAGCATAGAAATTTTATTACTCTCCACATAAGCAAATTTCTTCTCATGAATAATAGTGGGAGCAAACTCAACAAAATAACTATCATGTGATTGAAAATTAAGATCAAGATGACAAGTTTCATGGTTATCATTATTCTTTAAAGCATACGTGTCATCACAATAATCATCATAGATAGGAGGCATGCTTTCATCATAGTAAATTTGCTCATCAAAGCTTGGGGGGCAAAAAATATCATCTTCATCAAACATAGTTTCCCCAAGCTTGTGGCTTTGCATATCATTAGCATCATGGATATTCAAGGAATTCATACTAACAACATTGCAATCATGCTCATCATTCAAATATTTAGTGCCAAACATTCTAATGCATTCTTCTTCTAGCACTTGAGCACAATTTTCCTTTCCATCATACTCACGAAAGATATTAAAAAGATGAAGCGTATGAGATAAACTCAATTCCATTGTTTTATAGTTTTCTTTTATAAACTAAACTAGTGATAAAACAAGAAACTAAAAGACTCGATTGCAAGGTCTAAAGATATACCTTCAAGTGCTAACCTCCCCGACAACGGCGCCAGAAAAGAGCTTGATGTCTACTACACAACCTTCTTCTTGTAGACGTTGTTGGGCCTCCAAGTGCAGAGGTTTGTAGGACAGTAGCAAATTTCCCTCAAGTGGATGACCTAAGATTTATCAATCCGTAGGAGGCGTAGGATGAAGATGGTCTCTCTCAAGCAACCCTGCAACCAAATAACAAAGAGTCTCTTGTGTCCCCAACACACCCAATACAATGGTAAATTGTATAGGTGCACTAGTTCGGCGAAGAGATGGTGATACAAGTGGTATATGGATAGTAGATAAAGGTATTTGTAATCTGAAATAATAAAAACAGCAAGGTAACGAATGATAAAAGTGAGCGTAAACGGTATTGCAATGTGTGGAAATAAGGCCTAGGGTTCATATTTCACTAGTGCAAGTCCTCTCAACAATAATAACATAATTGGATCATATAACTATCCCTCAACATGCAACAAAGAGTCACTCCAAAGTCACTAATAGCGGAGAATGAATGAAGAGATTATGGTAGGGTATGAAACCACCTCAAAGTTATTCTTTCCAATCAATCCGTTGGGCTATTCCTATAAGTGTCATAAACAGCCCTAGAGTTCATACAAGAATAACACCTTAAGACACAAATCAACCAAAACCCTAATGTCACCTAGATACTCCAATGTCACCTCAAGTATCCGTGGATATGATTATACGATATGCATCACACAATCTCAGATTCATCTATTCAACCAACACAAAGGACCTCAAAGAGTGCCCCAAAGTTTCTACCGGAGAATCACGACGAAAACGTGTGCCAACCCCTATGCATAGGTTCATGGGCGGAACCTGCAAGTTGATCACCAAAACATACATCAAGCGAATCACGTGGTATCCCATTGTTACCATAGATACGCACGGCAAGACATACATCAAGTGTTCTCAAATCTTTAAAGACTCAATCCGATAAGATAACTTCAAAGGGGAAACTCAATTCATTACAAGAGAGTAGAGGGGGAGGAGAAACATAAGATCCAACTATAATAGCAAAGCTCGCGATACATCAAGATCATGCCAAATCAAGAACACGAGAGAGAGAGATCAAACACATAGCTACTGGTACATACCCTCAACCCCGAGGGAAAACTACTCCCTCCTCGTCATGGAGAGCACCGGGATGATGAAGATGACCACCGGAGAGAGATTGCCCCCTCCGGCAGGGTGCCGGAATGGGTCTAGATTGGTTTTCGGTGGCTACGGAGGCTTCTGGCGGCGGAACTCCCGATCTATTGTGCTCTCTGGAAGTTTTAGGATACGTGGGTATATATGGGTGAAAGGAGTACGTCGGTGGACCGAAGGGGTGGCCACGAGGCAGGGGCGCGCCCCAGGAGGGTGGGCGCCCCTACCCTCGTGAGCTCCTCCTTCATCTTCTGACGTAGGGTCCAAGTCTATCCGGTAGGTTTCCTTCCAAAAATAACTTCTCCAGTTGATTTCGTTCCGTTTCGACTCTGTTTGATATTCCTTTTCTTCGAAACACTGAAATAGCCATAAAAAAGCAAATCTGGGATGGGCCTCTGGTTAATAGGTTAGTCCCAAAAATAATATAAAAGTGGAAAATAAAGCCCAATATTGCCCAAAACAGTAGATAATATAGCATGGAGCAATCAAAAATTATAGATACGTTGAAGACGTATCAGACCTCCTCAATGACGTAAGGGCCTTCCCATTTAGAAAGGAGTTTGCCTGCAAAAAATCTTAAACGAGAGTTGTATAGCAATACATAATTACCTACATTAAACACACGTTTTTGTATCCTTTTGTCATGCCATCTTCTAACTTTTTCTTTAAACAGTTTGGCATTCTCATAGGCCTGGGTTCTCCATTCATCAAGTGAGCTAATGTCAAAAAGCCTCTTCTCATCGGCAAGTTTGAAATCATAATTGAGCTCTTCAATGGCCCAATATGCCTTATGTTCTAGTTCAAGAGGTAAGTGGCATGCTTGACCATAAACCATTTTATATGGAGACATACCCATAGGATTTTTATATGTAGTTCTATAGGCCCATAATGCATCATCAAGTTTCTTTGACGAATTCTTTCTAGATCTATTGACAGTCTTTTGCAAAATTAATTTAAGCTCTCTATTACTTAATTCTACTTGACCACTAGACTGCGTGTGATACGGAGATGCAATTCTATGATTAACATCATAGTTATCAAGCATTTTATGGAAAGCACCATGAATAAAATGTGAACCACCATCAGTCATTAAGTATCTAGGGACTCCAAACCTCGGGAAAATAACTTCTTTAAGCATCTTAATAGAGGTGTTATGATCAGCACTACTAGTAGGAATAGCTTCTACCCACTTAGTAACGTAATCAACAACAACTAAAATATGTGTATACCCATTAGAGGAAGGAAACAGTCCCATATAATCAAAGCCCCAAACATCAAATGGTTCAATAACAAGTGAATAATTCATAGGCATTTCTTGACGTCTACTAATATTACCAATTCTTTGACATTCATCACAAGATAAGACAAACTTACGGGCATCTTTGAAGAGAGTAGGCCAATAAAAACCGGATTGCAATACCTTATGTGCAGTTCTATCTCCAGCATGGTGTCCTCCATAAGCCTCGGAATGACACTTGCATATGATCTGTTCCTATTAATGCTCAGGTACACAACGTCTAATAACACCATCTACTCCTTCTTTATAAAGGTGTGGGTCATCCCAAAAGTAATGTCTTAAATCATAGAAGAACTTTTTCTTTTGCTGGTATGAATTTAGCAACAATGTAATTAGCATATTCAGCATACCATGAAGCAGTACGAGAAGCATTTATGACAGCTAATTTTTCATCAGGAAAGCTATCATCAATAGGTAGTGGGTCATCAAGAACATTCTCTAACCTAGACAAGTTGTCTACAACGGAGTTCTCAGCTCCCTTTCTATCAATAATATACAAATCAAATTCTTGTAGCAAGAGAACCCATCTAATAAGTCTAGGTTTAGCATCTTTATTTTTCATAAGATATTTAATAGCACCATGATCAGTGTGAACAGTTACTTTAGAATCAACAATATAAGGTCTGAACTTATGACAAGCAAATACAACTGCTAAAAATTCTTTTTCAGTAGTAGCATAATTTCTTTGGGCACTGTCTAGAGTTTTACTAGCATATTGGATAACATTTAATTTCTTATCAACTCTTTGTCCTAGAACATCACCTATAGCATAATCACTAGCATCACACATAATTTCAAATGGTAAATTCCAATCAGGAGGCTGAAAATAGGTGCAGAAATCAAAGCTTTCTTAAGTATTTCAAATGCTTCTGTGCAATCATCGTCAAAGACAAAAGGAACATCTTTTTGTAAGAGATTAGTGAGAGGCCTAGAATTTTTTGAGAAGTCTTTAATGAACCTCCTATAAAAACCAGCATGACCAAGGAAACTTCTTATACCTTTGATGTCCTTAGGACACAACATCTTTTCAATAGCATCAACTTTAGCTTTATCAACTTGAATACCTCTTTCAGAAATTTTATGCCCCAAGACAATACCTTCATTAACCATAAAGTGGCACTTCTCCCAATTCAAGACAATATTAGTTTATTCACATCTCTCCAAAACTCGATCAAGGTTGCTTAAGCAATCATCAAAAGAAGTTCCATATACGGAGAAATCATCCATGAAAACCTCAACAATATTTTCACAAAAATCAGAGAATATAGCAGTCATACATCTTTGAAAGGTAGCAGGTGAATTGCATAAACCAAAAGGCATACGTCTATAAGCAAAGGTACCGAAAGGGAAAGTGAAAGTTGTCTTTTCTTGATCCTCTTTTGACACAGGTATTTGAGAGAAACCATAATAACCATCTAGAAAGCAAAAATGTGTATATTTGGATAATCTTTCTAGCATTTGATCAATAAAAGGTAAAGGGTAATGATCCTTTTTAGTAGCTTTATTTAATTTGCATAAATCAATTACCATTCTATAACCTGTAACATTTTTTTGTGGGATCAATTCATCTTTATCATTAGGAACAACAGTAATACATCCCTTCTTAGGGACACAATGGACAGGACTTACCCATTGACTATCAACAACGGGATAAATTATACCTGTCTCCAGAAGCTTTAGTATTTATTTTCTTACCACTTCTTTCATCTTAGAATTTAACCATCATTGGTGATCAACAACCGGTTTAGCGTCTTTCTCCACTTTTATTTTGTGCTGGCATAGAGTGGGACTAATGCCCTTAAGATCATCAAGAGTATATCCAATAGCAGCATGGTGCTTCTTCAGAGTTTTCAATAATTTCTTTTCTTCATGCTCTGAAAGGTTAGCACTAATAATAATAGGATATATCTCTTTCTCATCAAGATAAGCATATTTAAGAGTATCAGGCAAAGGTTTAAGCTCAAACACGGGTTCACCCTTGGGTGGAGGAGGATCCCCTAAAATTTCAACAGGCAAGTTGTGTTTCAAAATAGGTCCCTGTTTAAAGAATACTTCATCTATTTCCCTTCTTTCATTCATAAACATATCATTTTCATGGTCGAGCAAATATTGTTCTAAAGGATCATTAGGAGGCACGGCAATAGAAGCAAGACCAATAATTTCATCTTTACTAGGCAATTCTTTATCATGGGATTGTCTACGAAATTTAGCAAATTAAACTCATGAGACATATCCCCCAAACCAATAGTAACAACATCCTTTTTGCAATCTATCCTAGCATTAACAATATTCAAGAAGGGTCTACCAAATATAATGGGACAAAAGTTATCTTGTGGGGAACCAAGAACAAGAAAATCAGTAGGATATTTAACTTTCCCACACAAGACTTCAACATCTCTAACAATCCCAACTGGTGAAATAGTGTCTCTATTGGCAAGCTTAATTGTAACATCAATTTCCTCTATCTCAGCAGGTGCAATATCATGCATAATTTCTTTGTATAAGGAATGAGGTATTGCACTTGCACTAGCACCCATATATCACATAAGCCATGATAGCAATGATCTCCTATTTTAACAAAAATAACATGCATGCCTACAACAGGTCTATGTTTATTTTTAGTATCGAGTCTAGCAATTCTAGCAGCTTCATCACAGAAGTAAATAACATGCCCATCAATATTATCGGCCAAGAGATCTTTAACCATAGCAATACTAGGTTCAACTTTAATTTTCTAAGAGGGTGTAGGTGTTCTAGTATTACTCTTACGAACCACAGTTGAAGCTTTAGCATGATCCTTTATTCTAACAGGGAAATGTGGTTTCTCAATATAAGCAGTAGGAACAACAGGATCAACATTATAAGTGATAGTCTTTTCTTAAACTTTAATAGGTGCAACTACTTTTACTTCAATGGGAGGATTATATTTAAACCACTTCTCCTTAGGGAGATCAACATGAGTAGCAAAGGATTCACAGAAAGAAGCTACTATCTCAGAGTCAAGTCCATATTTAGTACTAAATTCACGAAAGGCATTGGTATCCATAAAAGATTTAACACAATCAAACTTTGGGGTTATACCTGACTCCTTACCTTTGTCGAGATCCCAATCTTCAGAGTTGCGTTTAATTATTTCCAATAAATCCCATTTGAATTCAATAGTCTTCATCATAAAAGAGCCAGTACAAGAAGTATCGAGCATGGAGCACTTATCGAGAGAAAGCCGAGCATAAATTTTTTGAATAATAATTTCTATTAAGAGATCATGGTTGGGGCATGAATATAAAATTGACTTAAGCCTCCCCCAAGCTTGAGTGATGCTTTCTCCTTCGTGAGGCCAAAAATTATATATATAATTACGATCACAATGAAGAAGATGCATAGGATAAAACTTCTGATGAAATTCCAATTTCAATCGGTTGTAGTTCCATGATCCCATATCATCACATAGCCTAAACCATGTCAATGCCTTTCCCTTCAAAGATAAAGGGAAGACCTTCTTCTTGATAACATCCTCGGGCATACCTGCTGAAGGAAATATGCCCTAGAGGCAATAATAAAGTTGTTAGTTATATTTCCTTATATCATGATAAATGTTTATTATTCATGCTAGAATTGTATTAACCGGAAACTTAGTACATGTGTGAATACATAGACAAACAGAGTGTCACTAGTTTGCCTCTACTTGACTAGCTCATTGAATCAACGATGGTTATGTTTCCTAACCATAGACATGAGTTGTCATTTGATTAACGGGATCACATCATTAGAGAATGATGTGATTGACTTGACCCATCCATTAGCTTAGCATGATGATCGTTTAGTTTGTTGCTATTGCTTTCTTCATGACTTATACATGTTCCTACGACTATGCGATTATGCAACTCCCGAATACCGGAGGAACACTTTGTGTGCTACCAAACGTCACAACGTAACTGGGTGATTATAAAGGTGCTCTACAGGAGTCTCCAATGGTACTTGTTGAGTTGGCATAGATCGGGATTAGGATTTGTCACTCTGATTGTCGGAAAGGTATCTCTGGGCCCTCTCGGTAATGCACATCACTATAAGCCTTGCAAGCAATGCAACTAATGAGTTAGTTGTGGTATAGTGCATTACGGAACGAGTAAAGAGACTTGCCGGTAACGAGATTGAACTAGGTATTGAGATACTGACGATCGAATCTCGGGCAAGTAACATACCGATGACAAAGGGAATAACATATGTTGTTATGCGGTTTGACCGATAAAGATCTTCGTAGAATATGTAGGAGCCAATATGAACATCCAAGTTCCGCTATTGGTTATTGACCGGACATGTATCTCGGTCATGTCTACATAGTTCTCGAACCCGTAGGGTCCGCACGCTTAACCTCGGTGACGATCGGTATTATGAGTTTGTGTGATTTGATGTACTGAAGGTAGTTTGGAGTCCCGGATGAGATCGGGGACATGACGAGGAGTCTCTAAATGGTCGAGACATAAATATCGATATATCGGACAACTATATTCGGACATCGGAAAGGTTCCGAGTGATTCGGGTATTTTTCGGAGTACCGGGGAGTTACGGGAATACATGGAAGAAGTATTGGGCCTCATGGGCCAAGTGGTGGAAGAGAGGAGGCAGGGCGCGCGGCCCCCATAGCCCAAACCGAATTGGACTATGGGGCCGCCCCCCTTTCCTCCTTTCCTCCCTCTCCTTCCTTCTCCCCTTCCCCCTTCCTTTCCTCCTCCTAGTAGGAGTAGGAAAGGGGAGTCCTACTCCTACTAGGAGGACTCCTCCTCCTCCCGGCACGCCCTACAGGGGCCGGCCGGCCTCCCCCTTGCTCCTTTATATACGGGGGCAGGGGGCACCCTAGAACACACAAGTTGATCATTGATCCCTTAGCCGTGTGTGGTGCCCCCCTCGACCATAATCCACCTCGATCATATCGTAGCGGTGCTTAGGTGAAGCCCTGCATCGGTAGCAACATCATTACCGTCATCACGCCATCGTGCTGACGGAACTCTCCCATGAAGCTCTGCTGGATCGGAGTTCATGGGACGTCATCGAGCTGAACGTGTGCTGAACTCGGAGGTGCCGTGCGTTCGGTACTTGGATCATACCATTGCCAAAGTTTGTCGTGCCGAGACACCACGTGATGATCGGGTGTGATAAGCTCTATGTTCATATACAACGGGTGCAAGCCAGTTTTGCACACGCAGAAATACTTGGGTTAAACTTGACGAGCCTAGCAGATATGGCCTCGGAACACTGGAGACCAAAAGGTCGAGCGTGAATCATATAGTAGATATGATCAACATAGTGATGTTTACCATTGAAAACTACTCCATCTCACGTGATGATCGGACATGGTTTAGTTGATTTGGATCACGTGATCATTTAGATGACTAGAGGGATGTCTATCTAAGTGGGAGTTCTTAAGTAATATGATTAATTGAACTTTAATCTATCATGAACTTAGTTCTGATAGTATTTGCATAACTATGTTGTAGATCAATAGCTCGCGATGTAGCTCCCCGTTTATTTTGATATGTTCCTAGAGAAAAACTAAGTTGAGAGATGTTAGTAGCAATGATGCGGATTGGATCTGTGATCTGAGGATTATCCTCATTGCTGCACAGAAGAATTTTGTCCTTGATGCACCGCTAGGTGACAGACCGATTGCAGGAGCAGATGCAGACGTTATGAATGTTTGGCGAGCTCGATATGTTGACTACTTGATAGTCTAGTGCACCATGCTTTATGGCTTAGAATCGGGGCTTCAAAGACGGTTTGAATGCCACGGAGCATATGAGATGTTCCAAGAGTTGAAATTAGTATTTCAGACTCATGCCCATGTCGAAAGGTATGAGATCTTTGACAAGCACTTTGCCTACAAGATGGAGGAGAATAGCTCAGCTAGTGAGCATGTGCTCAGAATGTCTGAGTACTACAATCACTTGAATCAAGTGGGAGTTAATCTTCCAGATAAGATAGTGATTGACAGAGTTCTCTAGTCACTATCACCAAGTTACTGGAACTTCGTGATGAACTATAATATGCAAGGGATAACGGAAATGATTCCCAAGCTCTTCGTGATGCTGAGATCGACGAAGGTAGAAATCAAGAAAAGTATCAAGTGTTGATGGTTGACAAGACCACTAGTTTCAAGAAAAGGGCAAAGGGAAGAAGGGGAACTTCAAAAAGAATGACAAGCAAGTTGCTACTCAAGTGAAGAAGCCCAAGTCTAGACCTAAGCCTGAGACTAAGTGCTTCTACTGCAAAGGGACTAGTCACTGGAAGCAGAACTACCCCAAGTATTTGGTGGATAAGAAGGATGGCAAACTGAACAAAGGTATATTTGATATACATGTTATTGATGTGTACTTTACTAGTGTTTATAGCAACCCCTCAGTATTTGATACTAGTTCAGTTGCTGAGATTAGTAACTCGAAACGGGAGTTGCAGAATGAACAGAGACTAGTTAAGGGTGAAGTGACGATGTGTGTTGGAAGTGGTTCCAAGATTGATATGATCATCATCGCACACTCCCTATACTTTCTGGATTAGTGTTGAACCTAAATAAATGTTATTTGGTGTTTGCGTTAAGCATGAATATGATTTGATCATGTTTATTACAATATGGTTATTCATTTAAAGTCAGAGAATAATTGTTGTTCTGTTTACATGAATAAAACCTTCAATGGTCATACACCCAAGGTGAATGGTTTATTGAATCTCAATCGTAGTAATACACATATTCATAATATTGAAGCCAAAAGATGAAAGTTAATAATGATAGTGCAACTTATTTGTGGCACTGCCGTTTAGGTCATATTGGTGTAAAGCGCATGTAGAAAATCCATGTTGATGGGTTTTTGGAATCACTTGATTATGAATCAGTTGATGCTTGCGAACCATGCCTCATGGGCAAGATGACTAAGACTCCATTCTCTGGAACAATGGAGCGAGCAACAGACTTGTTGGAAATAATACATACTGATGTATGCAGTCCGATGAGTGTTGAGGCTCGTGGCAGGTATCGTTATTTTCTGACCTTCACAAATGATTTGAGTAAGATATGGATATATCTTCTTGATGAAACATAAATCTAAAACATTTGAAAAGTTTAAATAATTTTAGAGTGAAGTGGAAAATCATCATAACAAGAAAATAAAGTATCTACGATATGATCGTGGAGGAGAATATTTGAGTTACGAGTTTGGTCTTCATTTACCATTTGAGTTACGAGAATATTTGAGCCATCTGGAACACCACAGCGTAATGGTGTGTCCGAACATCGTAACCGTACTTTATTAGATATGGTGCAATCTATGATGTCTCTTACCAATTTACCATTATCGTTTTGGGGTTATGCATTAGATACAGCTGCATTCACGTTAAATAGGGCACCATCTAAATCCCTTGAGACGACGCCATATGAACTGTGGTTTGGCAAGAAACCAAAGTTGTCATTTCTTAAAGTTTGGGGTTGCGATGCTCATGTGAAAAAGTTTCATCCTGATAAGCTCAAACCCAAATCGGAGAAATGTGTCTTCATAGGATACCCAAAGGAGACAGTTGGGTACACCTTCTATCACAGATCCGAAGGCAAGACATTCGTTGCTAAGAATGGATCCTTTCTAGAGAAGGAGTTTCTCTCGAAAGAAGTGAGTGGGAGGAATGTAGAACTTGATAAGGTAATTATACCTTCTCTCAAATTGGAAAGTAGTTCATCACAGAAATCAGATCTAGTGATCTCTACACCAATTAGTGAGGAAGCTAATGATGATGATCATGAAACTTCAGATCAAGTTACTACCGAACCTCATAGGACAACCAGAGTATGGTCCGCACCAGAGTGGTACGGTAATCCTGTTCTGGAAGTCATGTTACTAGACCATGACGAACCTACGAACTATGAGGAAGCGATGATGAGCCCAGATTCCGCAAAATGGCTTGAGGCCATGAAATCTGAGATGGGATCCATGTATGAGAACAAAGTGTGGACTTTGATTGACTTGCCCGATGATCGGTGAGTCATTGAGAATAAATGGATCTTCAAGAGGAATACGGACGCTGATAGTATTGTTACTATCTACAAAGCTCAAATTGTCACAAAATGTTTTTGACAAGTTCAATGTGTTGACTATAATGAGACTTTCTCACTTGTATCGATGCTTAAAAGTCTGTCCGAATCATGTTAGCAGTTTCCGCATTTTATGAAATCTAGCAACCGAATGTCAAAACTGCATTTCTTAATGGATTTCTTAAAGAAGAGTTGTATATGATGCAACCAGAAGGTTTTGTCGATCCTAAAGATGCTAACAAAGTTAGCAAGCTCAAGTGATCCATATATGGACTAGTGCAAGCATCTCGGAGTTGGAATATATGCTTTGATAAAGTGATCAAAGCATATGGTTTTATACAGACTTGCGGTGAAGCCTGTATTTACAAGAAACTGAGTGGGAGCATTACAACATTTCTGATAAATATATGTGAATGACATATTGTTGATCATAAATAATGTAGAATTTTTTGGGAAGCATAAAGGAGTATTTGAAATAAGTTTTTCAAAGAAGGACCTCGGTGAAACTGCTTACATATTGAGCATCAAGATCTATAGAGATAGATCAAGACGCTTGATAAGTTTTTTCAATGAGTACATACCTTGACAAGATTTTGAAGTAGTTCAAAATGGAACAGTCAAAGTAAGAGTTCTTCCCTGTGTTGCGAGGTGTGAAGTTGAGTAAAGACTCAAAACCTGACCACAGCAGAAAATAGAAAGAGAATGAAAAGTCATTCCCTATGCCTCAGTCATAGGTTCTATAAAGTATGCTATGCTGTTTACCAGTCCTATTGTATACCTTAGCATGATTCTGGCAAGGGAGTACAATAGTGATCTAGGAGTAGATCACTGGAAAGCGGTCAAAATTATCCTTAGAGGACTAAGGAAATATTTCTCGGTTATGGAGGTGATAAAAAGAGTTCGTCGTAAAGAGTTACGTTGATGCAAGCTTTTTACATCAATCTGGATGACTCTAAGTCTCGATCTGGATACATATTGAAAGTGGGAGAAATTAGCTAGAGTAGCTCCGTATAGAGCCTTGTAGACATAGAAATTTGCGAAATATATACGGATCTGAATGTTGCAGACCCGTTGACAAAATTTCTATCACAAGCAAAACATGATCACTCTTTGGGTGTTAATCACATAGCGATGTGAACTAGATTATTGACTCTAGTAAACCCTTTGGGTGTTAGTCACATGGAGATGTGAACTAATCACATAAAGATGTGAACTATTGGTGTTAAATCACATGACGATGTAAACTAGATTATTGACTCTAGTGCAAGGGGGAGACTGAAGGAAATATGCCCTGTAGACAATAATAAAGTTGTTATTTATATTTCTTTATATCATGATAAATGTTTATTATTCATGGTAGAATTGTATTAACCGGAAACTTAGTACATTCGTGAATACATAGACAAACAGAGTGTCACTAGTTTGCCTCTACTTGACTAGCTCGTTGAATCAATGATGGTTATGTTTCCTAACCATAGAAATGAGTTGTCATTTGATTAACGGGATCACATCATTAGAGAATGATGTGATTGACTTGACCCATCTGTTAACTTAGCATGATGATCGTTTAGTTTTTTGCTATTGCTTTCTTCATGACTTATACATGTTCCTATAACTATGAGATTATGCAACTCCCGAATACCAGAGGAACACTTTGTGTGTTATCAAATGTCACAACGTAACTGGGTGATTATAAAGGTGCTCTACAGGAGTCTTCGATGGTACTTGTTCAGTTGGCATAGATCGGGATTAGGATTTGTCACTCCGATTGTCGGAGAGGTATCTCTGGGCCCTATCGGTAATGCACATCACTATATGCCTTGCAAGCAATGCAACTAATGAGTTAGTTGTGGGATAGTGCATTACGGAACGAGTAAAGAGACATTCACAAAGTGTTCTTGAATGGATAGTCCGAATCATGTTAGCAATTGCCGCATTTTATGATTATGAAATTTGGTAAATGGATGTCAAAACTGCATTCCTGAATGGATTTCTGGAAGAAGAGTTGTATATGATGCAACCAGAAGGTTTTGTCAATCCAAAGGGAGCTAACAAAGTGTGCAAGCTCCAGCGATCCATTTATGGACTGGTGCAAGCCTCTCGGAGTTGGAATAAACGCTTTGATAGTGTGATCAAAGCATTTGGTTTTTGTACAAACTTTTGGAGAAGCCTGTATTTATAAGAAAGTGAGTGGGAGCTCTGTAGCATTTCTAATATTATATGTGGATGACATATTATTGATTGGAAATGATATAGAATTTCTAGATAGCATAAAGGGATACTTGAATAAGAGTTTTTCAATGAAAGACCTCGGTGAAGCTGCTTACATATTTGGCATTAAGATCTATAGAGATAGATCAAGACGCTTAATTGGACTTTCACAAAGCACATACCTTGACAAGGTTTTGAAGAATTTCAAAATGGATCAAGCAAAGAAAGGGTTCTTGCCTGTGTTACAAGGTGTGAAGTTGAGTAAGACTCAACGTCCGACCACCGCAGAAGATAGAGAGAAAATGAAAGATGTTCCCTATGCTTCAGCCATAGGCTCTATCATGTATGCAATGCTGTGTACCAGACCTGATGTGTGCCTTGCTATAAGTCTAGCAGGGAGGTATCAAAGTAATCCAGGTATGGATCACTGGACAGCGGTCAAGAACATCCTGAAATACTTAAAAAGGACTAAGGATATGTTTCTCGTATATGGAGGTGACAAAGAGCTCATTGTAAATGGTTACGTTGATGCAAGCTTTGACACTGATCCGGACGATTATAAATCGCAAACCGGTACGCATTTTTACTAAACGGTGGAGCTGTCAGTTGGTGCAGTTCAAAACAAAGTGTCATGGCGGGATCTACATGTGAAGTAGAGTACATAGCTGCTTCGGAAGCAGCAAATGAAGGAGTCTGGATGAAGGAGTTCATATCCGATCTAGGTGTCATACCTAGTGCATCGGGTCCAATGAAAATCTTTTGTGACAATACTGGTGCAATTGCCTTGGCAAAGGAATCCAGATTTCACAAGAGAACCAAGCACATCAAGAGACGCTTCAATTCCGTTCGGGATTTAGTCCAAGTGGGAGACATAGAAATTTGCAAGATACATACGGATCTGAATGTTGCAGACCCGCTGACTAAGCCTCTTCCACGAGCAAAACATGATCAGCACCAAGGCTCCATGGGTGTTAGAATCATTACTATGTAATCTAGATTATTGACTCTAGTGCAAGTGGGAGACTGAAGGAAATATGCCCTAGAGGCAATAATAAAGTTATTATTTATTTCCTTATATCATGATAAATGTTTATTATTCATGCTAGAATTGTATTAACCGGAAACATAATACATGTGTGAATACATAGACAAACATAGTGTCACTAGTATGCCTCTACTTGACTAGCTCGTTGATTGAAGATGGTTAAGTTTCCTAACCATAGACATGAGTTGTCATTTGATTAACGAGATCACATCATTAGGAGAATGATGTGATTGACTTGACCCATTTCGTTAGCTTAGCACTTGATCGTTTAGTTTGTTTCTATTGCTTTCTTCATGACTTATACATGTTCCTATGACTATGAGATTATGCAACTCCCGTTTACCGGAGGAACACTTTGTGTGCTACCAAACGTCACAACGTAACTGGGTGATTATACAGGTGCTCTACAGGTGTCTCCGAAGGTACTTGTTGGGTTGGCGTATTTCGAGATTAGGATTTGTCACTCCGATTGTCGGAGAGGTATCTCTGGGCCCTCTCGGTAATGCACATCACATAAGCCTTGCAAGCATTGCAACTAATAAGTTAGCTGTGGGATGATGTATTACGGAACGAGTAAAGAGACTTGCCGGTAACGAGATTGAACTAGGTATTGAGATACGGATGATCGAATCTCGGGAAAGTAACATACTGATGACAAAGGGAACATCGTATGTTGTTATGCGGTTTGACCGATAAAGATCTTCATAGAATATGTAGGAGCCAATATGAACATCCAGGTTCCGCTATTGGTTAATGACCGGAGACCTGTCTCGGTCATGTCTACATAGTTCTCGAACCCGTAGGGTCCGCACGCTTAACGTTCGGTGACGATCAGTATTATGAGTTTATGTGATTTGATGTATCGAAGGTAGTTCGGAGTCCCGGATGAGATCGGGGACATGACGAGGAGTCTCGAAATGGTCGAGACGTAAAGATTGATATATTAGACGACTATATTCGGACATCAGAAAGGTTCCGAGTGATTTGGGTATTTTTCGGAGTACCGGGGAGTTAAGGGAATACGGAGAAGAAGTATTGGGCCTCATGGACCAAGTGGTGGAAGAGAGGAGGCAGGGCGCGCGGCCCCCCTAGCCCAAACCGAATTGGACTAGGGGGGCGGCCCCCCTTTCCTCCTTTCCTCCCTCTCCTTCCTTCTCCCCTTCCCCTTCCTTTCATGCTCCTAGTAGGAGTAGGAAAGGGGAGTCCTACTCCTACTAGGAGGAGGACTCCTCCTCCTGGTGCGACCTACAGGGGCCGACCGGCCTCCCCCCCTTGCTCCTTTATATACGGGGGCAGGGTGGCACCCTGATACGTCTCCAACGTATCTATAATTTTTTATTGTTCCATGCTATATTATATTCTGTTTTGGACATTATTGGGCTTTATTATACACTTTTATATTATTTTTGGGACTAACCTATTAACCAGAGGACCAGCCTAGAATTGCCGTTTTTCCCTATTTTAGGGTTTCGCAGAAAAAGAATATCAAACGGAGTCCAAACGGAATGAAACCTTCGGGAACGTGATTTTCGGAACGAACATGATCCAGAGGACTTGGACCCTACGTCAAGACATCAATCAGGAGGCCACGAGGTAGGGGGCGCGCCTAACCCCCTCCCAGGCGCGCCCTCCACCCTCGTGGGCCCCCTGTTGCTCCACTGATGTACTCCTTCCTCCTATATATACCTACGTACCCCCAAACTACCAGATACGGATCCAAAATCCTAATTCCACCGCCGTAACTTTCTGTATCCACGAGATCCCATCTTGAGGCCTTTTCTGGAGCTCCGCCGGAGGGGGCATCGATCACGGAGGGCTTCTACATCAACACCATAGCCTCTCCGATGAAGTGTGAGTAGTTTACTTCAGACCTACGGGTCCATAGTTATTAGCTAGATGGCTTCTTCTCTCTTTTTGGATCTCAATACAAAGTTCTCCCCTCTCTTGTGGAGATCTATTCGATGTAATCTTCTTTTATGGTGTGTTTGTTGAGACCGATGAATTGTGGGTTTATGATCAAGTTTATCTATGAACACTATTTGAATCTTCTATGAATTCTTTTATGTATGATTGGTTATCTTTGCGAGTCTCTTTGAATTATCAGTTTGGTTTGGCCTAGTAGATTGATCTTTCTTGCAATGGGAGAAGTGCCTAGCTTTGGGTTCAATCTTGCGGCGTCCTTTCCCAGTGACAGTAGGGGCAGCTAGGCACGTATTGTATTGTTGCCATCGAGGATAACAAGATGGGGTTTATTTCATATTGCATGAGTTTATCCCTCTACATCATGTCATCTTGCTTAAAGCGTTACTCTGTTCTCTTGAACTTAATACTCATGCTGGATAGCGGTCGATGTGTGGAGTAATAGTAGTAGATGCAGGCAGGAGTCGGTCTACTTGTCTCGGACGTGATGCCTATATACATGATTGATACGTCTCCAACGTATCTATAATTTTTGATTGCTCCATGCTATATTATCTACTGTTTTGGACATTATTGGGCTTTATTATCCACTTTTATATTATTTATGGGACTAACCTATTAACCGGAGGCCTAGCCCAGAATTGCTGTTTTTTTGCCTATTTTAGGGTTTTGAAGAAAAGGAATATCAAACGGAGTCCAAACAGAATGAAACCTTCGGGAACGTGATTTTCTCACCGAACATGATCCAGGAGACTTGGACCCTACGTCAAGAAACAAAGGAGGAGGCCACGAGGTAGGGGGCACGCCCCCCCCCCCCATGCGCGCCCTCCACCCTCGTGGGCCCCCTGTTGCTCCACCGACATACTCCTTCCTCCTATATATACCTACGTACCCCCAAACGATCAGATACGGAGCCAAAACCCTAATTCCACCGCCGCAACTTTCTGTATCCACGAGATCCCATCTTGGGGCCTGTTCCGGAGCTCCGTCGGAGGGGGCATCCATCACGGAGGGCTTCTACATCAACACCATAGCCTCTCCGATGAAGTGTGAGTAGTTTACCTCAGACCTTCGGGTCCATAGTTATTAGCTAGATGGCTTCTTCTCTATTTTTGGATCTCAATACAGAGTTCTCCCCCTCTCTTGTGGAGATCTATTCGATGTAATCTTGTTTTTGCGGTGTGTTTGTTGAGACCGATGAATTGTGGGTTTATGAACAAGATTATCTATGAACAACATTTAAATCTCCTCTGAATTCTTTTATGTATGATTGTTATCTTTGCAAGTCTCTTTGAATTATCAGTTTGGTTTGGCCTACTAGATTGATCTTTCTTGCAATGGGAGAAGTGCTTAGCTTTGGGTTCAATCTTGCAGTGTCCTTTCCCAGTGACAGTAGGGGCAGCAAGGCACGTATTGTATTGTTGCCATCGAGGATAACAAGATGGGTTTTTTTATCATATTACATGAATTTATCCCTCTACATCATGTCATATTGCTTAAGGCGTTACTCTGTTTTCATGAACTTAATACTCTAGATGCATGCTGGATAGCGGTCGGTGAGTGGAGTAATAGTGGTAGATGCAGGCAGGAGTCGGTCTACTTGTCTCGGACGTGATGCCTATATACATGATCATACCTAGATATTCTCATAACTATGCTCAATTCTGTCAATTGCTCAACAGTAATTCGTGCACCCACCGTAAAATACTTATGCTCTTGAGAGAAGCCGCTAGTGAAACTATGGCCCCCGGGTCTATCTTCATCATATTAATCTTCCAATACTTAGTTACTTCCTTTGCTTTTTACTTTGCTTTTATTTTACTTTGCATCTTTATCACAAAAATACCAAAAATATTATCTTACCATATCTATCAGATCTCACTCTCGTAAGTGACCGTGAAGGGATTGACAACCCCTTATCGCATTGGTTGCGAGGAGTTATTTGTTTTGTGCAGGTACGAGGGACTCGCGCGTAGCCTCCTACTGGATTGATACCTTGGTTCTCAAAAACTGAGGGAAGTACTTACGCTAGTTTGCTCCATCTCCTTTCCTCTTCAAGGAAATCCAACGCAGTGCTCAAGAGGAAGCAATCATCATACCTATATATATTCTCATAACTACGCTCAATTCTGTCAATTGCTCAACGGTAATTTGTTTACCCACCGTGAATACTTATGCTCTTGAGAGAAGCCACTAGTGAAACCTATGGCCCCGGGGTCTATCTTCCATCATATTAATCTTCCAATACTTAGTTATTTCCTTTGCCTTTTATTTTACTTTGCATGTTTATCATAAAAATACCAAAAATATTATCTTATCATATCTATCAGATCTCACTCTCGTAAGTGAACGTGTAGGGATTGACAACCCCTTATCGCGTTGGTTGCGAGGATTTATTTGTTTGTGTAGGTGCAAGTGACTCATGCATGGCCTCCTACTGTATTGATACCTTGGTTCTCAAAAACTGAGGGAAATACTTATGCTACTTTGCTGCATCACCCTTTCCTATTCAAGGGAAAACCAACGCAAGTGCTCAAGAGGTAGCAAGAAGGATTTCTGGCGCCGTTGCCTGGGAGTCTACGCAAAAGTCAACACACCAAGTACCCATCACAAACCCTTATCTCACGCATTACATTATTTGCCATTTGCCTCTCGTTTTCCTCTCCCCCACTTCACCCTTGCCGTTTTATTCGCCCTCTCCCTCTCTATCCTTCCTCTCTTTCTCTATTTGCCTCTTTTTGCCTGTCTCTTATTTTCTTGTGTGTTGGATTGCTTGCTTGTCATGATGGCTCAAGATAATACTAAATTGTGTGACGTTACCAATACCAACAACAATGATTTTATTAGCACTCCGATTGCTCCTCTTACCGATGCTGAATCTTGTGAAATTAATGTTGCTTTGCTGAATCTTGTCATGAAAGATCCGTTTTTCGGCATTCCTAGTGAATATGCCGCTACCCATCTAAATAGCTTCGTTGATTTGT
The DNA here is from genome assembly GCF_003073215.2 of Triticum urartu. Lineage (NCBI taxonomy): Eukaryota > Viridiplantae > Streptophyta > Magnoliopsida > Poales > Poaceae > Triticum > Triticum urartu. The sequence continues at coordinate 153,229,185 of NC_053023.1, forward strand.
GTGATATGCAAAAGAAGAAAGATGTGGATTATGATATTGTTAAATTGAAGCTATTTTCTTTTTCGCTTAGAGATCGTGCTAAAGCTTGGTTTTCGTCTTTGTCTAAAAATAGTATTGATTCATGAAATAAGTGCAAAGATGCTTTTATCTCTAAGTATTTTCCTCCCGCTAAGAACATCTCTCTTAGAAACGATATTATGAATTTTAAGCAACTTGATCATGAACATGTTGCACAAGCTTGGGAGAGTATGAAATTAATGATATGTAATTGCCCTACACATGGTTTGAATTTGTGGATGATTATACAAATTTTTTATGCCGGATTGAATTTTGCTTCTAGAAATCTTTTAGATTCGGCCGCGGGAGGCAACCCAATTTTATTTTTATTCCTTGCTTTTTGCTCCTGTTTAGTAATAAATAATTTATCTAGCCTCTGTTTTGGTTGTGTTTTTTGTATTTAATTAGTGTTTGTGCCAAGTAGAACCGTTGGGAAGACTTGGGGAAAGTCTTTTTAATCTTGCTGTAAAAAACAGAAACTTTAGCGCTCACGGGAACTTCTGCCATTTTTATTTGGAAAGTGCTATTTAGTTAATTATTTTTTCAGATGATTAATAGATAAATTACTCACGTCCAGCAGTTTATTTTAGAATTTTTGGGGTTCCAGATCTTGCGTTAGCTACAGATTACTACAGACTGTTCTGTTTTTGACAGATTCTATTTTTCGTGTGTTGTTTGCTTATTTTGATGAATCTATGGCTAGTAAAATAGTTTATAAACTATAGAGAAGTTGGAATACAGTAGGTTTAACACCAATATAAATAAATAATTAGTTCATTATAGTACCTTGAAGTGGTGTTTTGTTTTCTTTCGCTAACGGAGCTCAAGAGATTTTCTACTTTAAGTTTTGTGTTGTGAAGTTTTCAAGTTTTGGGTGAAAGATTTGATGGATTATGGAACAAGGAGTGGCAAGAGCCTAAGCTTGGGGATGCCCATGTCACCCCAAGATAATCTAAGGACACCTAAAGGCCAAAGCTTGGGGATGCCCCGGAAGGCATCCCCTCTTTCGTCTACTTCCATCGTTAACTTTACTTGGAGCTATATTTTTATTTACCACATGATATGTGTTTTGCTTGGAGAGTCTTGTATTATTTGAGTCTTTATTCGTTAGTTTTACACAATCATCCTTGCTGTACACACCTTTTGAGAGAGACACACATGATTCGGAAATTGTTAAAATACTCTATGTGCTTCACTTATATCTTTTGAGTTATATAGTTTTTACTCTAGTGCTTCACTTATATCTTTTAGAGCACGTCGGTGGATTTGTTTTATAAAAACTATTGTTCTCTCATGCATCACTTAGATTATTTTGAGAGTCCTACAAAACAGCATGGTAATTTGCTTTAATTATGTTAGGCATTCAAGATTAATAATAAAATTTTCTTATGAGTGTGTTGAATACTATGAGAAGTTTGATACTTGATAATTGTTTTGAGATATGGAGATGGTAATATTAGAGTCATGCTAGTTGAGTAGTTGTGAATTTGAGAAATAATTGTGTTAAAGTTTGTGATTCCCATAGCATGCACGTATGGTGAACCGTTATGTGATGAAGTCGGATCATGATATATTTATTGATTGTCTTCCTTATGAGTGGCGGTCGGGGACGAGCGGTGGTCTTTTCCTACCAATCTATCCCCCTAGGAGCATGCGTGTAATACTTTGATTTGATAACTTGTAGATTTTTGCAATAAGTATATGAGTTCTTTATGACTAAGGTTGAGTCCATGGATCATACGCACTTATTCTTCCTTCCACCATTGCTAGTCTCTCTAATACCACGCACCTTTCGCCGGTATCATACACCCACCATATACCTTCCTCAAAACAGCCACCATACCTACCTATCATGGCATTTCCATAACCATTCCGAGATATATTGCCATGTAACTTTCCACCGTTCCGTTTACTATGACACGCTCCATCATTATCATATTGCTTTGCATGATCATGTAGTTGACATTGTATTTGTGGCAAAGCCACCATTCATAATTCTTTCATACATGTCACTCTTGATTCATTGCATATCCCGGTACACCGCCAGAGGCATTCACATAGAGTCATATTTTGTTCTAAGTATTGAGTTGTAATTGTTGAGTTGTAAAGTAAGTAAAAGTGTGATGATCATCATTTTTAGAGCATTGTCCCAAGTGAGGAAAGGATGATGGAGACTATGATTCCCCCAAAAGTCAGGATGAGACTCCGGATGAAAAAAAAGAGGCGAAAGAAGCCCAAATAATAATAATAAAAAGAGGCCATAAAAAAGGAAGAAAAGGCCCAAATAAAAAAATGAGAGAAAAAGAGAGAAGGGACAATGCTACTATCCTCTTACCACACTTGTGCTTCAAAGTAGCACCATGATCTTCATAATAGAGAGTCTCCTATGTTATCACTTTCATATACTAGTGGGAATTTTTCATTATAGAACTTGGATTGTATATTCCAATGACGGGCTTCCTCAAAATGCCCTAGGTCTTCGCGAGCAAGCGAGTTGGATGCACAGCCACTTAGTTCCTTTTGTTGAGCTTTGATATACTTATAGCTCTAGTGCATCCGTTGCATGGCAATCCCTACTCACTCAAATTGATATCTATTGATGGGCATCTCCATAGCCCGTTGATACGCCTAGTTGATGTGAGACTATCTTCCCTATTTTGTCTCCTCCACAACCACCATTCTATTCCACCTAAAGTGCTATGTCCATGGCTCATGCTCATGTATTGCGTGAAGATTGAAAAAGTTTGAGAACACCAAAAGTATGAAACAATTGCTTGGCTTGTCATCGGGTTGTGCATGATTTAAATACTTTGTGTGGTGAAGATAGAGCATAGCCAGACTATATGATTTTGTAGGGATAACTTTCTTTGGCCATGTTATTTTGAAGAGACATAATTGCTTAGTTAGTATGCTTGAAGTATTATTATTTCTATGTCAATATTGAACTTTTGTCTTGAATCTTTCGGATCTGAATATTCATACCACAATTAAGAAGAATTACATTGAAATTATGCCAAGTAGCATTCCACATCAAAAATTCTGTTTTTATCATTTACCTACTCGAGGACGAGCAGGAATTAAGCTTGTGGATGCTTGATACGTCCCCAACATATCTATAATTTTTGATTGTTCCATGCTATATTATATTCTATTTTGGACATTATTGGGCTTTATTATACACTTTCATATTATTTTTGGGACTAATCTATTAACCGGAGGCCCAACCCAGAATTGTTGTTTTTTTGCCTATTTTAGGGTTTCGCAGAAAAAGAATATCAAACGGAGTCCAAACGGAATGAAACCTTCGGGAACGTGATTTTCGGAACGAACATGATCCAGAGGACTTGGACCCTACGTCAAGACATCAATCAGGAGGCCATGAGGTAGGGGGGCGCGCCTACCCCCCCCCCCTCCAGGCATGCCCTCCACCCTCGTGGCCCCCTGTTGCTCCACCGACGTACTCCTTCCTCCTATATATACCTACGTACCCCAAACTACCAGATACGGATCCAAAACCCTAATTCCACCGCCGTAACTTTCTGTATCCACGAGATCCCATCTTGGGGCCTTTTTCGGAGTTTCGCCGGAGGGGGCATCGATCACGGAGGGCTTCCACATCAACACCATAGCCTCTTCGATGAAGTGTGAGTAGTTTACTTCAGACATACAGGTCCATAGTTATTAGCTAGATGGCTTCTTCTCTCTTTTTGATCTCAATACAAAGTTCTCCCCCTCTCTTGTGGAGATCTATTCGATGTAATCTTATTTTGCGGTGTGTTTGTTGAGATCGATGAATTGTGGGTTTATGATCAAGTTTATCTATGAACAATATTTGAATCTTCTCTGAATTCTTTTATGTGTGATTGGTTATCTTTGCAAGTCTCTTCAAATTATCAGTTTGGTTTGGCCTACTAGATTGATGTTTCTTGCAATGGGAGAAGTGCTTAGCTTTGGGTTCAATCTTGCGGTGTCCTTTCCCAGTGACAGTAGGGGCAGCAAGGCACGTATTGTATTGTTGCCATCGAGGATAACAAGATGGGGTTTATTTCATATTGCATGAGTTTATCCCTCTACATCATGTCATCTTGCTTAAAGTGTTACTCTGTTCTCCTAAACTTAATACTCTAGATGCATGCTGGATAGCGGTCGATGTGTGGAGTAATAGTAGTAGATGCAGGCAGGAGTCCATCTACTTGTCTCGGACGTGATGCCTATATACATGATCATACCTAGATATTCTCATAACTATGCTCAATTCTGTCAATTGCTCAACAGTAATTTGCTTACCCACCGTGAATACTTATGCTCTTGAGAGAAGCCACTAGTGAAACCTATGGCCCCCGGGTCTATCTTCCATCATATTAATCTTCCAATACTTAGTTATTTCCTTTGCCTTTTATTTTACTTTGCATATTTATCATAAAAATACCAAAAATATTATCTTATCATATCTATCAGATCTCACTCTCGTAAGTGACCGTGTAGGGATTGACAACCCCTTATTGCGTTGGTTGCGAAGATTTATTTGTTTGTGTAGGTGCGAGGGACTCGTGCGTGGCCTCCTACTGGATTGATACCTTGGTTCTCAAAAACTGAGGGAATTACTTACGCTACTTTGCTGCATCACCCTTTCCTCTTCAAGGGAAAACCAACGCAAGTGCTCAAGAGGTAGCACACCCTAGAACACACAAGTTGATCATTGATCCCTTAGCCGTGTGCGGTGCCCCGCTCCACCATAATCCACCTCGATCATATTGTAGCGGTGCTTAGGCGAAGCCCTGCATCGGTAGCAACATCAGTATCATCATCGCACCGTCGTGCTGACGGAACTCTCCCATGAAGCTCTGCTGGATCGGAGTTCGTGGGACGTCATTGAGTTGAACGTGTGCTGAACTCGGAGGTGCCATGCGTTTCGTACTTGGATCGGTCGGATCATGAAGACGTTCGACTACATCAACCGCGTTCTCATAACGCTTCCGCTTACGGTCTACGAGGGTACGTGGACGATACTCTTCCCTCTCGTTGCTATGCATCACCATGATCTTGCGTGTGCGTATGAGTTTTTTTGAAATTACTATGTTCCCCAACACGTGCAAGATTAAATAATCCACAAACTTCATCCACATAGATTAGGTGCAAATCAGGATGTAATGTTCCATCACCTGTGAAAGGATTAGTTAGCAATTTCTCTATCATACCCGAAGTGATGTGGCCATGGGTGCAACCGAAAATAATATTTCACATGAAATAATAATCCAACCTACACATGTTCAGAAGGAGTTGCTGACGGCACCAACTAAGAAGACCAAGGCAGAAGAGTTTTTCTTTATTGGAAAAATACGGATGCCAATTCCGTTGTCAGATCATAAGCCGGAGGATATTAAGCCGACCTTCAGAACACCTCCGCGTTACGTAGCATAACAAAATATACTTGTGCGTGCTGTTTACGAATTAAGGTCAAGTGTCCAGCGTGTTATTTCCTAGTATTACAAGTTACGTAGCATGGAGGGTCAGGAGTAGTAGTCCGTTTTGGACTTTTGTGATCAGCTTGTCGGATACTTAATTAGTTAAATCTTGATTAGTTTGAATAGGAAAGAGATAGAGTCCGATTGTAGTTGGGTTTGTTTCCATAGTTTTGCTTATGCATGTTGCCTATATAACAGGCAGGCTCAGGCCTTTGTACGGGAGAGTGAGTTAAATAAAGTACCAGAAAATGCATCACGTTGGGATGCATCAAAATCCTTGTGTTTGCTGATCCGCGAGGGATTTCAAAGATGCTACGCGTAGGATTTGATCCACTCGAATTCTTGCGCAAGTCTTTTTGTTCTTTGGTCTTCTTGCGTCTTTGCTTGATCCGAAGAGTCGTACTACTACTTTTACATACACTGCTGCTGGTGCGACGATCGTTCGTCGACGTTCTTGCTAATTCATTAAGTATCGTGAAAGATTGGACCTACGAACGACTCGTCGTCTAGTCGGGTCTCATCAAGTGGTATCAGAGCAAGGTTGATCACGGTACAATTTTCTCTATCTAGTTCTTCTGTTGATCTACTTGAGTTGCTACAATGGTGAATTCACAGAAATCAAATTCAAGTGTGCATGGTGCACATGAAGGAGATGCGAAAGACGAGCTGCCCTTGCCCACCTATGATCCAAGTGTTGCATCGGCTATCGTGCTTGGATTGGAGGCAACTCGTGACTATGTGCTGAATCTAGTGGGGAGGCGCATCGACAAGGTTGAGGAAAGTCTAGGAAAAAAGATTGCTGATTTGACTGAGGCCGTTCATCGATTGAGACCATGTTCACCACCTAGCGATGGGTCTGTTGCACCGCGTCGTCATCGGCAATTATCTGGACAGCGGGTAGGCGAACAAGTTCGCAATAATGGTGAGCTTGAAGACCATCAGTCTGAGGGGGCTGGTAGCTATTATGAGCCTGTGCGGCGTGCTTATAACCATCATGGAAGTGGTCTACACCATGGGGGGGGGACATGAACGTCCGTGGCGCACCTACGAAGATGATGGTATTAGAAGAATAAAAATTTCCATACCGTCGTTTAGCGGCAAAGACAACCCGGATGATTATTTGGAGTGGGAGATGCGCGTGGATCAGATTTTTGATGGACAACGGTACACCGAGGAGAAAAAGGTGCATGCTGCATCTATTGAGTTCACGGGCTATGCTTTAATATGGTGGAACCAACTATGTCACGCGGGTGGACGTCCGGAGTCTTGGAAACAGATGAAGAGTATCATGAAGAGACGTTTTGTTCCGGAGCACTTCACTAGGACCTTGTACACACGGTTGCAGCAGCTTCGACAAGGTAACTCTAGTGTTGAGGATTATTATAAGGAGATGGAAATATTATTGATTCGTACAGGGGTAGAGAAGCATGAAGAGGCTACAATGGCACGATTCATGCATGGTCTGAAATCAGAGGTACGAGATCGTGTCGATATGGTAGAATATAATGGATTACAAGGATTATTACACCATGCCATTCGAGCGGAGCAGCAAGTAAAGCGTCGTGCCGGTCATGATAATTCATCAAACTCGATGTGACGTAATTTTCAGAGAGAGGGTGGTGGTAATAGTGGATTCAAATCTGATTCTAAGTCAGCTGCCAAGGAACTATCTCCATCCAAGGTTGAATCGTCTCGTGCTTCTAACTCTCGTACTAGTGATATTGTGTGCTTTAAGTGTGGTGGCAGGGGGCATAAGAAGTTTGAGTGCCCTAATGAGAAGAGAGTACTCCTCATAGAAGAAGGATACATGTCCGCGAGTGACAGAGAAAAAAATACTGACAGATCTAGTGAGAAATCTGAAGATGATGAAAAAGTGATTGCGAGTTTTTAAGCTGCAGAAGCATACACATCATTAATGGTGCAACGGGTGAAAGAAGACCGTATTGAGGATAAGGGGCTGCGATGGAATATTTTTCAGTCCGAGTGTAAGATCAACAACACCAATTGCAAGCTAATAATAGATGGTGGAAGCTACACCAATGCAGTCAGCAAAGGTTTAGTTGATGCTTTGGGGTTGCCGGCATGGAAGCACCCACAACCCCACCGTGTTGAGTTGTTGTACCGTACTGGAAAGCTCAAGGTCACTCATAAGGTACGCGTCAAATTCTCAGTTGGCGACTATACTGATATGGTGATATGTGATGTCATACCAATGGATGCATGCCACTTGTTACTGAGGAGACCATGGCAGTATGATCATAGTGCTACACATGAAGGTCAGACAAACACTTATTCATTTTGGGATGCTGGGAAGCGATGTGCTCTGCAACCAGTGTTTTATAATGCAATCAAGGTGGACGGAAATGTTTCATTACAGATTTTTTTTGGGAAAACTTCATTGAAACCGAGGACGGTTTCGATTCAAGGGGGAGGGGATGATGTGGCCATGGGTGCAACTGAAAATAATATTTCACATAAAATAATAATCCAACCTACACATGTTCAGAAGGAGTTGTTGACGGCACCAACTAAGAAGACCAAGGCAGAAGAGTTTTTCTTTATTGAAAAAATACGGATGCCAATTCCGTTGTCAGATCATAAGCCGGAGGATATTAAGCCGACCTTCAGAACACCTCCGCGTTACGTAGCATAACAAAATATACTTGTGCGTGCTGTTTACGAATTAAGGTCAAGTGTCCAGCGTGTTATTTCCTAGTATTACAAGTTACGTAGCATGGAGGGTCAAGAGTAGTAGTCCGTTTTGGACTTTTGTGATCAACTTGCCAGATACTTAATTAGTTAAATCTAGATTAGTTTGAATAGGAAAGAGATAGAGTCCGATTGTAGTTGGATTTGTTTCCATAGTTTTGCTTATGCGTGTCGCCTATATAACAGGCAGGCTCAGGCTTTTGTACGAAAGAGTGAGTTAAATAAAGTACTAGAAAACGCATCACGTTGGGATGCATCAAAATCCTTGTGTTTGCTGATCCGCGAGGGATTTCAGAGCTGCTACGCGTAGGATTTGATCCAGTCGAATTCTTGCGCAAGTCTTTTTGTTCTTTGGTCTTCTCGCGTCTTTGCTTGATCCGAAGAGTCGTACTACTACTTTTACATACGCTGCTGCTGGTGCAACAATCGTTCGTCAACGTTCTTGCTAATTCATTGAGTACCGTGAAAGATTGGACCTATGAACGACTCGCCGTCTAGTCGGGTCTCATCACGAAGAGATTTCAAAGTAAACATTTTCAGAAGGTTCAGTAGGTTGAGGAGCAACTCTTTGCTCTACCGGTCAAGGTGAAGATACCCCGAACAAGCCCCTCAAAGGATTATCCTCCATAGTAACAAGTGACAATAAATTTCAGCACATTATATAAATTTTTCCTTACCAACTTCCACCTACCAAAAGCGCTTCACTCCCCAGAAACGGCGCTAGAAAATAGTCTTGATGACCCACAAGTATAGGGGATATATCGTAGTCCTTTCGATAAGTAAGAGTGTCGAACCCAACGAGGAGCAGAAGAAAATGATAAGCAGTTTTCAGTAAGGTATTCTCTGCAAGCACTGAAATTATCGGTAATAGATAGTTTTGTGATAAGGTAATTTGTAACGGGTAACAAGTAATAAAAGTAAATAAGGTGCAGCAAGATGGCCCAATCCTTTTTGTAGCAAAGGACAAGCCTGGACACACTCTTATATAAAGGAAAACACTCCCGAGGACACATGGGAATTATCGTCAAGCTAGTTTTCATCATGCTCATATGATTCGCGTTCGGTACTTTGATAATTTGATATGTGGGTGGACCGGTGCTTGGGTACTGCCCTTCCTTGGACAAGCATCCCACTTATGATTAACCCCTCTTGCAAGCATCCGCAACTACAAAAGAAGTATTAAGGTAAACCTAACCATAACATGAAACATATGGATCCAAATCAGCCCCTTACGAAGCAACTCATAAACTAGGGTTTAACCTTCTGTCACTCTAGCAACCCATCATCTACTTATTACTTCCCAATGCCTTCCTCTAGGCCCAAACAATGGTGAAGTGTCATGTAGTCGATGTTCACATGACACCACTGGAGGTGAGACAACATACATCCCATCAAAATATCGAACGAATACCAAATTCACATGACTACTTATATCAAGACTTCTCCCATGTCCTCAGGAACAAACATAACTACTCACAAAGCATATTCATGTTCATAATCAAAGGGGTATTAATATGCATAAAGGATCTGAACATATGATCTTCCACCGAATAAACCAACTAGCATCAACTACAAGGAGTAATCAACACTACTAGTAACCCACATGTACCAATCTGAGGTTTGAGACAAATATTGGATACAAGAGATGAACTAAGGTTTGGGATGAGATGGTGCTGGTGAAGATGTTGATGGAGATTGACCCCCTCTCGATGAGAGGATCGATGGTGATGACTTCCCCCTCCTGGAGGGAAGTTTCCCCGGCAAAACAGCTCCGCCGGAGCCCTAGATTGGTTCTGTCAAGGTTCCGCTTCCTGGCAGCGGAGTTTCGTCCCGTGAGCTTGCTTATGATTTTTTTCCGGAGGAAAGACCTCATATAGCAGAAGATGGGCACGAGAGGGCTGCCAGGGGGCCCACGAGGCAGGGGGCGCGCCCAGGGGCAGGGCGCGCCCCCACCCTCGTGGATGGTGGGTGGCCCCACTTTGGAGCTTCCTTTGCCCAATATTTTTTATATATTCTGAAAATGACTCCTGTGGAGTTTCAGGACTTTTGGAGCTGTGCAGAATAGGTCTCTAATATTTGCTCCTTTTCCAGCCCTGAATTTCAGCTGTCGGCATTCTCCCTCTTCATGTAAACCTTGTAAAATAAGAGAGAGAATAGGCATAAGTATTGTGACATAATGTGTAATAACAGCCCATAATGCAATAAATATCAATATAAAAGCATGATGCAAAATGGACGTATCAGCTACTTTGCTGCATCACCATTTCATCTTCAAGGGAAAACCAACGCATGCTCAAGAGGTAGCAGGCTTCCCGCGGTGGCATGGCGTGGTGCAGTCCCTATCCAAGGCGAATCTGTGACGGTGATCCGCTATGGATTGGTTTGGATCAGAGACGGTGACGAGCGCGCGTGATCCTTATCGGTGGCTCTCGCGGCTTGACGAGGCGGGGTGGGAGCCCTCCTCCTACGCTCCAGTGGTGGCACACTCAGGCAGTGGCCGGTGCACCAGGGATCCCACGGTGGCATTGTTGCCGCGGGTGGTTGCTGGATCTAGGCGGCTGGATCTGGGGCTTTGAAGGCGGTCGAGACGGTGCAAAGGTTGTTGGGTGGATCTCTTGGGACGGACCCGGGTGAAAACCTGGTCTTCGGTCGATGGACGGAGCTGGTGATGACGACGCCCTTATCATTGTTTCCTTCATGAAGGCATCACCAAGGTGAAGCTCCCAACTCCACTCAATACCTCCGGGGGAAACCCTAGATCAGCTGATCGGATGTTGGCGGCAATCATGTGTCATAACGCCCCTTGGGGGCGGCATTCTTGGAGGTGCACTCGGCTTTGCGGGACCAGCGGACGGCTTCTTTGGTGGAGCGGTGCTTCATCCATACATTGATGGCGATGGATCTTGACGGCATGGCGTAGTGCAGATTCGGAGTTTGATGTGGGGGGGTGGACTCGCGCAGGAGGACGACGCTATCTGGCGTCGTGGTGGCATCGATGGCAGAGAGACCTGGCGGCAGGTGTGTTGGGTTTCGTAGTAATTTCAAAAAATTTCCTACGCACACGCAAGATCATGGTGATGCATAGCAACGAGAGGGCGAGTATGATCTACATACCTAGTAGATCGACAACGGAAGCGTTTGGTTGATGTAGTCGTACGTCTCCACGATCCGACCGATCAAGCACCGAAACTACGGCACCTCCGAGTTCTAGCACACGTTCAGCTCGATGACGATCCCCGGAATCCGATCCAGCAAAGTGTCGGGGAAGAGTTCCGTCAGCACGACGACGTGGTGACGATCTTGACGTACTACTGCTGCAGGGCTTCGCCTAAGCACCGCTACAATATTATCGAGGACTATGGTGGCTGGGGGCACCGCACACGGCTAAGGAATAGATCACGTGGATCAACTTGTGTGTCTCTGGGGTACCCCTGCCTCAGTATATAAAGGACTAAAGGGGGGAGGCGGCCGGCCAAGGAGGGCGCGCCAGGAGAGTCCTACTCCCTCTGGGAGTAGGATTCCCCCCCCCCAATCCTAGTTGGAATAGGATTCGCGGAGGGGGGAAAAGAGAGAGAGGGGCCGGCCCCCTCTCCTTGTCCTATTCGGACCAAGGAAGGGGAGGGGCGCGTGGCCCATGTAGGGCTGCCTCTTCTCTTTTCCACTAAGGCCCATCATGGCCCATTTAGCTCCCGGGGGGTTCCGGTAACCTCCCGGTACTCCGGTAAAATCCCGATTTCACCCGGAACACTTCCGGTATCCAAACATAGGCATCCAATATATCAATCTTTATGTCTCGACCATTTCGAGACTCCTCGTCATGTCCGTGATCACATCCGGGACTCCGAACAAACTTCGGTACATCAAAATGTATAAACTCATAATATAACTGTCATCGTAACCTTAAGCGTGCGGACCCTACGGGTTCGAGAAACAATGTAGACATGACCGAGACATGTCTCCGGTCAATAACCAATACAGCGGAACCTGGATGCTCATATTGGCTCCTACATATTCTACGAAGATCTTTATCGGTCAGACGCATAACAACATACGTGTTCCCTTTGTCATCGGTATGTTACTTGCCCGAGATTCGATCGTCGGTATTCCAAATACCTAGTTCAATCTCGTTACCGGCAAGTCTCTTTACTCGTCTGTAATACATCATCTCGCAACTAACTCATGTTGCAATGCTTGCAAGGCTTAAGGTGATGTGCATTACCGAGAGGGCCCAGAGATACCTTCTCGACAATGCGGAGTGACAAATCCTAATCTCGAAATACGCCAACCCAACAATGTACCCTTTGGAGACACCTGTAGAGCTCCTTTATAATCACCCAGTTACGTTGTGACGTTTGGTAGCACACAAAGTGTTCCTCCGGCAAACGGGAGTTGCATAATCTCATAGTCATAGGAACATGTATAAGTCATGAAGAAAGCAATAGCAACATACTAAACGATCGGGTGCTAAGCTAATGGAATGGGTCATGTCAATCAGATCATTCAACCTAATGATGTGACCTCGTTAATCAAATAACAACTCTTTGTCCATGGTTAGGAAACATAACCATCTTTGATTAACGAGCTAGTCAAGTAGAGGCATACTAGTGACACTCTGTTTGTCTATGTATTCACACATGTATTATGTTTCCGGTTAATACAATTCTAGCATGAATAATAAACATTTATCATGATATAAGGAAATAAATAATAACTTTATTATTGCCTCTAGGGCATATTTCCTTCAGTCTCCCACTTGCACTAGAGTCAATAATCTAGTTCACATCACCATGTGATTTAACAGCAATAGTTCACATCACCATGTGATTAACACCCATAGTTCACATCGATATGTGATCAACACCCAAAGGGTTTACTAGAGTCAGTAATCTAGTTCACATCGCTATGAGATTAACACCCAAAGAGTACTAAGGTGTGATCATGTTTTGCTTGTGAGAGAAGTTTAGTCAACGGGTCTGCCACATTCAGATCCGTATGTATTTTGCAAATTTCCATGTCAACAATGCTCTGCACAGAGCTACTCTAGCTAATTGCTCCCACTTTCAATATGTATCCAGATTGAGACTTAGAGTCATTTGGATCAGTGTCAAAACTTGCATCGATGTAACCCTTTATGACGAATCCTTTTTGTCATGTCCATAATCGAGAAACATATCCTTATTCCACTAAGGATAATTTTGACCGCTGTCCAGTGATCTACTCCTAGATCACTATTGTACTCCCTTGCCAAAATCAGTGTAGGTTATACAATAGATCTGGTACACAGCATGGCATACTTTATAGAACCTATGGCCAAGGCATAGGGAATGACTTTCATTCTCATTCTATTTTCTGCCGTGGTCGGGCTTTGAGTCTTACTCAACTTCACACCTTGTAACACAGGAAAGAATTCTTTCTTTGACTGTTCCATTTTGAACTACTTCAAAATCTTGTCAAGGTATGTACTCATTGAAAAAACTTATCAAGCGTCTTGATCTATCTCTATAAATCTTGATGCTCAATATGTAAGCAGCTTCACCGAAGTCTTTCTTTGAAAAATTCCTTTCAAACACTCCTTTATGCTTTACAGAATAATTCTACATTATTTCCGATCAACAATATGTCATTCACATATACTTATCAGAAATGTTGTAGTGCTCCCACTCACTTTCTTGTAAATACAGGCTTCACCGCAAGTCTGTATAAAACTATATGCTTTGATCAACTTATCAAAGCATATATTCCAACTCCGAGATGGTTACACCAGTCCATAGATGGATCGCTGGAGCTTGCATATTTTGTTAGCACCTTTAGGATTGACAAAACCTTCTGGTTGTATCATATACAAATCTTCTTTAAATCCATTAAGGAATGTAGTTTTGTTTATCCATTTGCCAGATTTCATAAAATTGCGGCAATTGCTAACATGATTTGGACAGACTTAAGCATCGCTACGAGTGAGAAAATTTCATCGTAGTCAACACCTTGAACTTTGTCAAAAACATTTTTCGACAAGTCTAGCTTTGTAGATAGTAACACTACTATCAGCGTCCGTCTTCCTCTTGAAGATCCATTTATTTTCTATTGCTTGCCGATCATCGGGCAAGTCAACCAAAGTCCAAACTTTGTTCTCATACATGGATCATATCTCAGATTTCATGGCCTCAAACCATTTCGCGGAATCTGGGCTCATCATCGCTTCCTCATAGTTCGTAGGTTCATCATGATCTAGTAGCATGACTTCCAGAACAGGATTACCGTACCACTCTGGCGCGGATCTCACTCTGGTTGATCTACGAGGTTCAGTAGTATCTTGTTCTGAAGTTTCATGATCATCATCATTAGCTTCCTCACTAACTGGTGTAGTAGTCACAAGAACAGATTTTGTGATGAACTACTTTCCAATAAGGGAGAAGGTACAATTACCTTATCAAGTTTTCTACTTTCCTCCCACTCACTTCTTTCGAGAGAAACTCCTTCTCTGGAAAGGATCCATTCTTAGCAATGAATGTCTTGCCTTTGGATCTGTGATAGAAGGTGTACCTAACAATTTCCTTTGGGTATCCTATGAAGACATATTTCTCCGATTTGGTTTTGAGCTTATCAGGATGAAACCTTTTCATATAAGCATCACAATCCCAAACTTTAAGAAACGACAACTTTGGTTTCTTGCCAAACCACAGTTCAGATTGTGTCGTCTCAACGGACTTAGATGGTGCCCTTTTAAACGTGAATGCAGCTGTCTTTAATGCATAACCCCAAAACGATAGTGGTAAATCGGTAAGAAACATCATAGGTCTCACCATATCTAATAAAGTACGGTTATGACGTTCGGACACACCATTACATTGTGGTGTTCCAGGTGGCGTGAGTAGTGAAACTATTTCACATTGTTTTAACTGAAGGCCAAACTCGTAACTCAAATATTTTACCTCTGCGATCATATCGTAGAAATTTTTTTATTTTCTTGTTACGATGATTCTCCACTTCACTCTGAAATTCTTTGAACTTTTCAAATGTTTCAGACTTGTGTTTCATCAAGTAGATATACCCATATCTGCTCAAATCATCTGTGAAGGTCAGAAAATAATGATACTTGCCGCGAGCTTCAACACTCATCGAATCGCATACATCAGTATGTATTATTTCCAATAAGTCAGTTGCTCGCTCCATTGTTCCGGAGAACGGAGTCTTTAGTCATCTTGCCCATAAGGCATGGTTCGCAAGCACCAAGTGATTCATAATCAAGTGATTCCAAAATCCCATCAGCATGGAGTTTCTTCATGCGCTTTACACCAATATGACCTAAACGGCAGTGGCACAAATAAGTTGCACTATCATTATTAACTTCGCATCTTTTGGTTTCAATATTATGAATATGTGTATCACTACGATCGAGATCCAATGAACTATTTTCATTGGGTGTGTAACCATATAAGGTTTTATTCATGTAAACAGAACAACAATTTATTCTTTTACTTAAATATAACCGTATTACAATAAACATGATCAAATCATATTCATGCTCAACGCAAACACCAAATAACACTTATTTAGGTTCAACACTAATCCCGAAAGTATAGGGAGTGTGCGATGATGATCATATCAATCTTGGAACCACTTCCAACACACATCGTCACTTCACCCTTAACTAGTCTCTGTTCATTCTGCAACTCCCGTTTTGAGTTACTAATCTTAGCAACTGAACTAGTATCAAATACTTAGGGGTTGCTATAAACACTAGTAAAGTACACATTAATAACATGTATATCAAATATACCTTTGTTCAGTTTGCCATCCTTCTTATCCACCAAATACTTGGGGTAGTTCTGCTTCCAGTGACTAGTCCCTTTGCAGTAGAAGCACTTAGTCTCAAGCTTAGGACCAGACTTGGGCTTCTTCACTTGAGCAGCAACTTGCTTGCTGTTCTTCTTGAAGTTCCCCTTCTTTCCTTTTCCCTTTTATTGAAACTAGTGGTCTTGTTAACCATCAACACTTGATGTTTTTCTTGATTTCTACCTTCGTCGATTTCAGCATCACGAAGAGCTTGGGAATTGTTTCCGTTATCCCTTGCATATTATAGTTCATCATGAAGTTCTACTAACTTGGTGATGGTGACTAGAGAATTCTGTCAATCGCTGGAAGATTAACTTCCACTTGATTCAAGCGATTGTAGTACCCAGACAATCTGAGCACATGCTCACTAGTTGAGCGATTCTCCTCCATCTTTTAGCTATATAATTTGTTGGAGACTTCATATCTCTCAACTCGGGTATTTTCTTGAAATATTAACTTCAACTCCTGGAACATCTCATATGGTCCATGACGTTCAAAACATCTTTGAAGTCCCGATTCTAAGCCGTTAAGCATGGTGCACTAAACTATCAAGTAGTCATCATATTGAGCTAGCCAAACGTTCATAACGTCTGCATCTGCTCCTGCAATAGGTCTGTCACCTAGCGGTGCATCAAGGACATAATTCTTCTGTGCAGCAATGAGGATAAACCTCAGATCACGGATCCAATCCGCATCATTGCTACTAACATCTTTCAACACAATTTTTCTCTAGGGACATATCAAAATAAACATATGAAAGCAACAACGCGAGCTATTGATCTACAACATAGATATGCTAATACTACCAGGACTAAGTTCATGATAAATTAAAGTTCAATTAATCATATTACTTAAGAACTCCCACTTAGATAGACATCCCTCTAATCCTCTAAGTGATCACGTGATCCAAATCAACTAAACCATGTCCGATCATCACGTGAGATGGAGTAGTTTCATTGGTGAACATTACTATGTTGATCATATCTACTATATGATTCACGCTCGACCTTTCGGTCTCCGTGTTCCGAGGCCATATCTGTATATGCTTGGCTCGTCAAGTATAACCTGAGTATTCCGCGTGTGCAACTGTTTTGCACCCGTTGTATTTGAACGTAGAGCCTATCACACCCGATCATCACATGGTGTCTCAGCACGAAGAACTTTCGCAACGGTGCATACTCAGGGAGAACACTTCTTGATAATTAGTGAGAGATCATCTTATAATGCTACCGTCAATTAAAGCAAGATAAGATGCATAAAAGATAAACATCACATGCAATCAATATAAGTGATATGATATGGCCATCATCATCTTGTGCTTGTGATCTCCATCTTCGAAGCACCGTTATGATCATCATCGTCACCGGCGTGACACCTTGACCTCCATCGTAGCATCGTTGTCGTCTCGCCAATCTTATGCTTCCACGACTATCGCTACCGCTTAGTGATAAAGTAAAGCATTACAGCGTGATTGCATTGCATACAATAAAGCGACAACCATATGGCTCCTGCCAGTTGCCGATAACTCGGTTACAAAACATGATCATCTCATACAATAAAATTTAGCATCATGTCTTGACCATATCACATCACAACATGCCCTGCAAAAACAAGTTAGACGTCCTCTACTTTGTTGTTGCAAGTTTTACGTGGCTGCTACGGGCTTAAGCAAGAACCAATCTTACCTACGCATCAAAACCACAACGATAGTTTGTCAAGTTGGTGCTGTTTTAACCTTCGCAAGGACCGGGCGTAGCCACACTCGGTTCAACTAAAGTTGGAGAAACTGTCACCCGCAAGCCACCTATGTGCAAAGCACGTCGGGAGAACCGGTCTCGCGTAAGCGTACGCGTAATGTCGGTCCGGGCCGCTTCGTCCAACAATACCGCCGAACCAAAGTATGACATGCTGGTAAGCAGTATGACTTATATCGCCCACAACTCACTTGTGTTCTACTCGTGCATATAACATCAACATATAAAACCTAGGCTCGGATGCCACTGTTGGGTTTCGTAGTAATTTCAAAAAAATTCCTACGCACACGCAAGATCATGGTGATGCATAGCAACGAGAGGGGGAGTATGATCTACATACCTAGTAGATCGACAACGGAAGCGTTTGGTTGATGTAGTCGTACGTCTCCACGGTCTGACCGATCAAGCACCGAAACTACGGCACCTCCGAGTTCTAGCACACGTTCAGCTCGATGACGATCCCCGGACTCCGATCCAGCAAAGTGTCGGGGAAGAGTTCCGTCAGCACGACGGCGTGGTGACGATCTTGACGTACTACTGCTGCAAGGCTTCGCCTAAGCACCGCTACAATATTATCGAGGACTATGGTGGCTGGGGGCGCCGCACACGGCTAAGGAATAGATCACGTGGATCAACTTGTGTGTCTCTGGGGTGCCCCTGCCTCCATATATAAAGGACTAAAGGGGGGAGGCGGCCGGCCAAGGAGGGCGCGCCAGGAGAGTCCTACTCCCTTTGGGAGTAGGATTCCCCCCACCCCAATCCTAGTTGGAATAGGATTCGCGGAGGGGGGAAAAGAGAGAGAGGGGCCGGCCCCCTCTCCTTGTCCTATTCGGACCAAGGAAGGGGAGGGGCGCGCGGCCCATGTAGGGCTGCCTCTTCTCTTTTCCACTAAGGCCCATCATGGCCCATTTAGCTCCCGGGGGGTTCCGGTAACCTCCCGGTACTCTGGTAAAATCCCGATTTCACCCGGAACACTTCCGGTATCCAAACATAGGCTTCCAATATATCAATCTTTATGTCTCGACCATTTCGAGACTCCTTGTCATGTCCGTGATTACATCCGGGACTCCGAACAAACTTCGGTACATCAAAATGTATAAACTCATAATATAACTGTCATCGTAACCTTAAGCGTGCGGACCCTACGGGTTCGAGAACAATGTAGACATGACCGAGACATGTCTCCGGTCAATAACCAATAGCGGAACCTGGATGCTCATATTGGCTCCTACATATTCTACGAAGATCTTTATCGGTCAGACCGCATAACAACATACGTTGTTCCCTTTGTCATCGATATGTTACTTGCCCGAGATTCGATCGTTGGTATTCCAAATACCTAGTTCAATCTCGTTACCGGCAAGTCTCTTTACTCGTTCTGTAATACATCATCCCGCAACTAACTCATTGGTTGCAGTGCTTGCAAGGCTTAAGTGATGTGCATTACCGAGAGGGCCCAGAGATACCTCTCCGACAATCGGAGTGACAAATCCTAATCTTGAAATACGCCAACCCAACATGTACCTTTGGAGACACCTGTAGAGCACCTTTATAATCACCCATTTACATTGTGACGTTTGGTAGCACACAAAGTGTTCCTCCGGCAAACGGGAGTTGCATAATCTCATAGTCATAGGAACATGTATAAGTCATGAAGAAAGCAATAGCAACATACTAAACGATCGGGTGCTAAGCTAATGGAATGGGTCATGTCAATCAGATCATTCACCTAATGATGTGATCCCGTTAATCAAATAACAACTCTTTGTCCATGGTTAGGAAACATAACCATCTTTGATTAACGAGCTAGTCAAGTAGAGGCATACTAGTGACACTCTGTTTGTCTATGTATTCACACATGTATTATGTTTTCGGTTAATACAATTCTAGCATGAATAATAAACATTTATCATGATATAAGGAAATAAATAATAACTTTATTATTGCCTCTAGGGCATATTTCCTTCAAGGTGGCTGCGGCGGCCTCATACCCAACAGGTGTCCTGGTTGAGGAGTTCGCCGGACTGGTAGGTGCCCCATACCAGGCAGGCGTCCTGGTTGGGACCTCATGTCTTAGATGTTTAGGTTTGGCCGCGATGTCTGTTTGGTATTAGGCCCAGGGCTATCAGCGCCCCTTCCTCAATTGGATAGGTGTAGCGACAGTTGTTGGTTAGATGGTGGCTTTAGTCTTGTTGTGGTATGACTTTGTAAGGTTTTGTGAGAATAATTAATAAAGTGGCCGCATGCATCACCCAGATGCAGAGGCCGGGGTCATCCTCCTTTTCTAAAAAAATCAATTCCTAGAAGTTTCTAGACTTGAGTTGCAGCAGGACACAAAAAAAGAATGCGACGGACTTCATCAGCCTCAGCCCCACATTTGCATGTGGGCATTTAGGGGGAAAATTATGCCATCCAAGGAAACCTTGATATGCCTACGTGCCAAATTAAGTCAACATGGAAATGTATCCCGTAGATTTTTTCAGTCATTTTTTACCTTTGATGGGCAATTCAAACCCTCTTTTTTTAATTGGCAAACCCAAATTTTTGGCCAAATTCTTCCCGACTCAGCACCCCCTACTTCCTCTCTACCAGAAAATTATTGCCTCCCAAGTGCAAGGGTTTGGAGCAAGTAGCAATTTCCCTTAAGTGACCTCAAGGTTTATCGAACCAACAAAAGCTAAGTGATTATGATTAGTGATTAGTACCTGCACACACAAGTATAAAACCTTCTTGTGCAGTTATGCCCCCAACAAAACTAGCAAGGTTGTCAATCTCACTAACTAGCTTGTCGGGGGAATGACCCCTGGGTAGGCGCATCCATACTTAACCATTTTCAAAAACATCAGGGCAGCAAGCGCCCGTCAATCCGGCTAGCTAATACTCCACCCCAAAACTGCTATCCAACATGCATCTCAAAGTATTGCAATAAGTATGATGACATGAAGTAGATGATATATTTTCTTCACCCTACGTCCAAATGACAACTACACGACCCTCTTTTAATCCCTAGTGGCAACAACACAATACAAGCCTTTTTTACTTTCTCTGAGCGCAATAGCTTACTTGTAAGGTTGAACCCAACTATCATACACAACTCCCTTTGAATATGTGATGTCTACTATGCAACTTTATTCTTGTAGACTCTGTTGAGCCTCCAAGCACAGAGTTTTGTAGGACAGCGGCGAATTTCTCTCAAGTGGAGGACTTAAGGTTTAACAATCCATAGAAGGTGTAGGATGAAGATGGTCTCTCGGAAATAACCCTACAATCAAATATAAGAAATCTCTTGTGTCCCCACAACACCCGATACAATGGTAACTTGTATAGGTGCACCAGTTCAGCGAAGAAATGGTGATACAAGTGTAGTATGGATAGTACATATATGTTTTTGTAATCTGAAATAATAAAAACAGCAAGGTAGCAAGTAGTAAAAGTGAGCACAAACGGTATTTCCATGTTTGAAAACAAGACCTAGGGTTCATACTTTTACTAGTGCAATCTCTCAACAATGCTAACATAATTGAATCATACAAAATTCCCTCAATGTGCGACAAGGAATCACTCCAAAGTTCCTATCAGAGAAAGTAGGATGAAAACATGTATCAACCTTTGTGCCTAGATTACCCCAATGTCACCACGGGAATCGCAAGTTGATTACCAAAACATATATCAAGTGCCCCAATAGAATACTCCATTGTCACCACGAGTATCCACATGCAAGACATACATCAAGTGACTCAAATCTAAAATTTCCAATCCGATAACAATGAAACCTCAAAGAGTAGGACTCAATTTGTCACAACAAAGATAGAGAGGGACGAACACCATATATATGATTCCACTATATTAACAAAGCTCATGGTACATCGAGGTCGTGCCCTATCAAGATCACGAGAGAGAGAGAGAGAGAGAGTCAAACACATAGCTACTGGTACATATCCTCGACCCTAGGTGTGAACTAATCCCTCCTTGTCATGGAGGCAGCTGAATCGTTTGTGTTTGTTTTCGCTAATCGCACACAATTCATCCTAGTGAATTGTATGTGTCTATCACACACACCTTGATTTGGCCAACCATTTCTATTGTGTTGACTGATCGCAAATAGTTTATCCTTGTGAACTGTATGTCGTATATCGCACACACATTGATCTGGCTGACTATTTCTGTTGTGTTGGCTAATTGCAAACAGTTCATCCGAGTGAACTGTATGCCGTATATCGTGCACACCTTGATCTGGCTAGCCATTTCTGTTGTTCTGGCTCATCGCAAATAGTTCGTATGGATCAACTGTATGCCATGTATCGCACACGCAACTCTAATCTGAATCATACTTGGTGTCTCCGCCATCGCACACAGTTCGTCTTATTGGTGACGGTTTTACTACGACGCCGTTTGGGACACATTTTGGTCGAAGGGTCTCTGATTCATGTGTTGTGTTAGCAGGTCGCTGCACCAGTATAAGCTTGCCCTTCCAGTAGTTTAATTTCTTTCCAAATCGATCTTCAATGCATTTCATTCTTTGTTGGTTGATGTACGATGATGGATTGATATTTTCAAATATCTAAAAGGTAGGGACCCCAGGTCACACCCGAACAACTGTCTATAATTATTATGTTCTTCCTTGGCGCACCCAAAGTAGAACAACTCACTCTTATTGAAATTAAATTTCAAGCGAGACAGTTGTTGGAATATACATAAAACCAGTTTCATATTTCTAGCCTTTGTCATATCATGTTCCATGAAAATAATAGTGGCGTCCACATATTGTAGTATGGACACCCCACCATTATCCACGAGATGCGGGATGAGACCACCTACCTGGTCATTCTCTTTAGCTCTGCCAATGAAAACCACCAACATATCAGCACCTACATTAGCAGGATATGAGACACCGGATCCCTCTGCATCAGTCCTTTTTGCGTCTGGAAATAATAACCTATGTCATAATTAACCTTAATCCTTACGCTGCCTGCTTGTGTAAAGAATTCAACTTGCTTCCTCCAAGCCGAATCAAAACCCTTCATACACAAAGCCTGCTGCAGGAATGGCCACTTGACTTTACCGTATGCCTTCTTGAAATCCACTTTGAAGACAACTCTATTGAGTTTCTTCGAGTGAATTTCATGTACGGTTTCATGGAGAACGACCACACGAAAGCCATTTGAGTCGGTTGTACCGCAGTATGCACAATTTGTGTGAGGCAATTAGTCCTAATTTTGGTAAATATCTTAAAGGTCACATTTAAGCACACATATCGATCTGAACTGCTCAATGCGAACCGCCTCCACCTTCTTTGGCAACAACGTAATTGTCCCAAAGTTAAGTTTAAATAATTGACAACGGACATTAAACATATAATGGAACATTGTCATTAAATCAGCTTTAATTATATCCCATTGATACGTCTCCAACGTACCTATAATTTTTGATTGCTCCATGCTACATTATCTACTGTTTTAGACATTATTGGGCTTTATTATCCACTTTTATATTATTTTTGGGACTAACCTATTAACCGGAGGCACAGCCCAGAATTGTTGTTTTTTGCCTGTTTTAGGGTTTCGAAGAAAAGGAATATCAAACGGAGTCCAAACGGAATGAAATCTTCGGAAACGTGATTTTCTCAACGAACAAGACCCGGGAGACTTGGACCCTCCGTCAAGAAAGCCACGAGGTGGTCACGAGGGTGGAGGGCGCCCCTCCTAGGGGGCGCCCCCTGCCTCGTGGGCCCCTCAAAGCTCCACTGACGTACTTCTTCCTCCTATATATATCCACGTATCCCCAAACGATCGGGGATGGAGCCAAAAACCTAATTCCACCACCGCAACTTTCTGTATCCACGAGATCCCATCTTGGGGCCTGTTCTGGAGCTCCGCCGGAGGGGGCATCGATCACGGAGGGCTTCTACATCATCATCCAAGCCCCTCTGATGAAGTGTGAGTAGTTTACTTCAGACCTACGGGTCCACAGCTAGTAGCTAGATGGCTTCTTCTCTCTTTTTGGATCTCAATACAATGTTCTCCCCCTCTCTCGTGGAGATCTATTCGATGTAATCTTCTTTTTGCGGTGTGTTTGTTGAGACCGATGAATTGTGGGTTTATGATCCAGTCTATCTATGAATAATATTTGAATCTTCTCTGAATTCTTTTATGTATGATTGGTTATCTTTGCAAGTCTCTTCGAATTATCAGTTTGGTTTGGCCTACTAGATTGGTTGTTCTTGCCATAGGAGAAGTGCTTAGCTTTGGGTTCGATCTTGTGGTGTCCTTTCCCAGTGACAGAAGGGGCAGCAAGGCACGTATTGTATCATTGCCATCGAGGATAACAAGATGGTTTTTTTATCATATTGCATGAAACTATCCCTCTACATCATGTCATCTTGCTTAAGGCGTTACTCTGTTTTTAACTTACTACTCTAGATGCATGTTGGATAGCGGTCGATGAGTGGAGTAATAGTAGTAGATGCAGAATCGTTTCGGTCTACTTGTCTCGGATGTGATGCATATATACATGATCATACCTAGATATTCTCATAACTATGCTCAATTTTGTCAATTGCTCAACAGTAATTTGTTCACCCACCGTAGAATACTTATCCTCTTGAGAGAAGCCACTAGTGAAACCTATGGCCCCAGGGTCTCTTTCTCATCATATCAATCTCCATCACTTTATTATTGCTTTGCTTTTACTTTGCTTTTTACTTTATTTACTTTGCATCTCTATACCAAAAATACCAAAAATATTATTTATCATCTCTATCAGATCTCACTTTCGTAAGTGACCGTGAAGGGATTGACAACCCCTAAGCGCGTTGGTTGCGTTGAGCTATTGTTTTTGTGTAGGTACGAGGGACTCGAGCGTAGCCTCCTACTGGATTGATACCTTGGTTCTCAAAAACTGAGGGAAATACTTACGCTACTTTGCTGCATCATCCTCTCCTCTTCGGGGAAATCCAACGCAGTGCTCAAGAGGTAGCACCCATCACCTCTTATAAAATTCTACCGGAAAGCCATCCGGACTAGGTGCCTTATTATTTTTCATTTGTGCTATTGCTTTGAAAACCTCCTTTTCTATGAAGGGAGCAGTGAGAACCTCATTCTTATCGTCTCCCAGTTGTGCTACGTCCTCTACCATATCCTCGTTGAGTGAGACAAAATTCTCTACTAGCACTAATCTTTAGTTGAGTGACATCCTCACGAAAGGACTCAGGCATGTCAAATTCATCGAGATGAGGCAGAAGCTCGGGGTCGAGGAGGTGAAGCCAATGCAACATGCTTGGGATGGTGAATTGTTAGCCAACTAGGAAATATGCCCGTGTGTTGCAACGGGAGACAAAAAAATTATGCGCTAACCAAATAAGTATGACTTAATACCCTGACATATGAGCATCCTCTATTTTAAGGCTCACCATGTTGCCCTTATTTTTCTCCCACCCTCGTTGATGATGGTCGCAATGTCCACGTGATCACAATGCATTCAACATGGTAAATCCCAAGGCTATGAGCTTGTCACTGCACATCACACTTATCATTATGTTGCACAGGGGAATGTTTAAAATTTTAAAACAAATCTCATCGTCCACGAACTACACCAATGCCTAGACATATAAAGACTTTCGAAAAACTAATCAAATCCTAGACATAAAAGACTTTTGAATCGGTGAATTGTTTTTCAAACAACAAACATTATTTCTGAAATTTTGGATTTTCTCAAAACGAATCACGAACATTTTTTTTATTTACGAACATTTATGAAATGCATGAAAAGTTTTCGAATTTATGAACATTTTTCAACTCAAAAAACATTCTTCGAATCGATGAATTTTCTTTAAAAAATTGGGGAACAAATTTGGAAAATTGTGTTTTTTGTTCTTTTTAATTTTTGTGAACATTTTCTAAAATTTCATGGACATTTTTTTAGATTCCCGAATAAGTTTTGATTGCTCAATAATTTTTTTTGAAATCATGAAAATTATTTTATTTTCCTACCATTTTCCCCAAATTTTATATAATTTGCAAAGATTTTTGCAAGATTTCGTAAATATTTTTTTTAATTCACATACATTTTATGGTTTCTCAAATATTTTTAAAAAAACTAACAACTTTTAAATTTGGAATCCCAAATTAGTTTAAAGAAGGAAGAAAACAGAATAAGAAAAGAAAAGACAAAAAAAGGAAATAAAAAAACAGGGGAGTCAAGCCCCGCATCATGGGCCAGCCCATGAACGGAAGGAAAAAAATTATGGCGGACGGGGATCGATCCCTGGTCTGTTGGCCACAAGAGATAGGCCTTCGCCACTGTGATGTGTGCGCGCCTATGGTTTCTAGCAACATCCTATCTTTAAAATAATGAGTCACGATGATGACTTCATAAAGAAAAATTGAATTGTTTTCTTTACTTATGGATGGCATAGCCGGTAATTTATAGCAACTTCGGTGCTATTTTCTTGGACGGATGATCAGAAGCAATAGTCGATTTTATTATTAGCAAAACTGTTATTATTATTAAGAAGGACTAGCAAAAAGGCTCATGCGTTGCAACGGAAGAAAAAAATCATCTCATATCTTTAGCTGGATCAGTTGGACAAACTATGCATGGCCAGTTGATAGGTTATGAGATCGAACCCTTTCATCGGCAATTTTATTTTTTTGCCAGTTCTCCGGACTTTAGGCCACAGTGCATCGCCAGGTCGACTTCCTCTGTTGGGGCAAAACGGATGGCAAATAACGAAACCAAATAGCGTACGTGAATTTAACTGAAGCGGGACGAAACCAAGAATATCACCCCCCCCACCCCTTTAATTGTAAATAAAATTGAAGCGGGACAAAACCAAAAATTAATAATAGGTATAGATATAGATATAGATTAGGATTAGGATTAGGATTAGGAAAAGATAATCCCGCTACTTCTTTTATGTAGTTAGCAGAAATAACGGCCGTGTAGCATGTGCTTGTGCATGTCTCAGACAAAAAACTTTGCTTTATTTCCATAGTTGTAGGGCGGCCGATCGCATCGTGGGATAGCACAGATCATGGTGATCGTGTTCTTCTAAAAAAAATAATGGTGATCGTGGCGGCCAAGTAGGCATGAGGCACGAACGGTCATGGGATGACATGGCCACTTTGCTCGGTCCACCGCCCGGTTTTAGCTTAATAGAGGAACAAAAAAGTAGCAAATCGACACGCAAATCACTTGTCACCTGTGTCCTGGTCATGAACTCATGATCACCATCGCCTACCGCCGTTCTCTTGCAACAACAGGCGATACCACATTTTCTAACAACGTTCGTCATTCTCATTGTGCCATGGAAGCTTTGGGATGCAGCTCGATGCTCAAACTATCCTCTTCAACATTATCAGTGACTTTGACACTTTGGACTCGCAAGACTAAAATCTGCGCAGAAACCTGACGCCATAACTGCACTTTTCGAGGAAAGATCTCATCCACCACCGACGTGATCAGGGCAATCAGGACGAACCTAGAGCTATGGCACCTTGCGGGGGGCAAATGCATCGAGAGCTGTGAGATTGCGCCAAATGCATTGAGAGCCCCTTTGGAGATTTACTATGAGATTGCCGACTAGTGTTAGGCCTACGGGCTTTTTTCCTCTCTTTTCATGTTTTCTTTCTCTTTTCTCTCTCTTGATCACTTGATCACCCCATGTTTTCATGCTACCCCTGCTAACCAGCAAGATGCTAGGCCACGCCGGGCTGTAGGGCAATTTCCTCTGTTCACTCTGCCGTGGTTGTAACTGCCTCTCATTGAAATGAAAATCCAGGCACCGGTTGGAAGTTTCAGAAGAAAATGGGAGAGCAATCTGTTCACCGGTAACGGGGATTGATAAGATGCAGCTTGGACGACTCATCAGCAGTACGCGATGAAGGGAAAAGCCATCACCAATCTTCTACCACTTCTGATAGCGATAGGCGTGGTGCTTTTCAGAAGACAAAGGTTATAATGTGAGTGTCATTCTAAGTTCATCGCTTCGATTCTCGCATTTACTCAAATTAGAAATAGAAATCCAATAGTGGCTCATTTCAAATTCGTAATTTGGTGTCTATCTGAAAGTTATTTTCGGGTCTCCTGGTCAACAAGCTCGGAATCAGACTGGCATGGACACCGAAGATCTAGAGCAAGAAAAGAAAAGAAACTCTCAGCTAGATCAAAACAGAACAACACATCCTACATCCATACTGTACCTCGGAAGATGCCTCTCAGCCCGCAAAATCACTCAACAGAACAATGCTTACCTACTCTCAGTAACCTCCAAGGAAATTGTAAAGAACGTGAGTCGCGCCTACGGTTCAGTCAAACAAAGACAAACGACGCGTTTGGTTCGGCCCCGGTAACGCATTCGCTTCGCCGTATTAGAAAGCGCCGCTTCCGATTAATTTTACGCAATACGTCCATTGTTTGGTTGGTGCGGCTGAGTCCTGTTTTTCTAATCCCCTCCGATCGGGCGGTTTAGCTTTTCTGAAGCGATGTATCAGGAGGCGCTGCTACGGAAAATGTCGTGCGTGAAACAAACGCCAGCTACGGTTTTGGAAGTCGGTGTAATCGGAAGCCGCGCCTTTTTTGCGGAACCAAACGCGTCGAAAGATGATGATGAATTGACGCCCGGACGCCGCTACTAAATGACGAAGACAGCAGGATGAGCACGCCACACCTGAGTTGATCCAAGTCGAGCACACTTACTCCACCGTACCAGAGTTGATCCAAGTTGAGCACACTTGCAATGGCGCTAACCAGATCGATGGTTTTGCTCCAGACGTACGCCGCACTCGCAGCGGCGACGATGCGACGGCCGGAAGAGAGGGCACACCTCGCCGAAGCCGAACCGGCAGCGGCTACCTCCTCGCCGGCGCCGGCTCCGCCGTACACCGGCGTCTCGGTCTTCATCCCGGCACCGCCGCCTCTGCCTGGCATGCCCGCGTTACCGCCGTTGCCCGGCTTCCCGGGCATGGCAGGCGCGCCATCGCCTTCGCCTTCGCCTTCGCAGCAGCCGGCCAGTTGCTTGGGAGCGCTCGGGCGTGTGATCACGTGTGCTCCGTACCTCACCGACTCCGTGCCCGCGCCGCCGAGTACCTGCTGCGACGGCTTCAGGTTGCTCGTCGGCAGCAGCGCCCGGATCTGCTTGTGCCATGCCATCATCGGCAACTTGAGTACATTGGCAGGCGGGGAGATCGACCAGCTTCGCTTGCTCGTGCTGCCTCTGACGTGTAGCACGTTCGTCCCCCCGGACCTTCTTCTCATGTGCATCCGTGAGTTTGAAACATCCTTGTCTGTTTTACTCCTTTATTAGTCGTATAAGAGATTCATTTGTACGTACGTATATCAACTTACGGAATAAACTGTCTTGCAGTGTCTCCGGTGCCGCCGATTATGCCTCAGCACGACCGCGCCGGTGTCGGAGAAAGGCTCGGTGCTCTCGGCGGCTAGGCCATTGGCGTGCTCTCGAAAAGAAGAAGGGAGTGTCTATTTAGAAGTCGACTGAAATTGAATTAGGCTTCAGTCGAATTCCTGTATGTCTATCATTTATGTTCCCCGCGCACTGCATGTATGTCAATTTCCATCTGATATCACACCCGGGCCTTGTATGCATGTGCGTTGACGGGTTGGCCTTGTATGTACAGTGGAAGTCGCGAAAAAAAGGGGTTCTAGTCTTGAAATGGTTTCAAAATAGATGCAATACTACCCAACAAAGACAAACCCAAAAGAAAACTGATTCTAAATGGCTTGCAATACAAACAATTGGAAAAAAACACTATGGTTAACTGATCCATTGAACTTACAGTGTTCACAATTCCACTGTAAATTACAGTGGAAGTACTATGTAAATTCCACTACTGTTTACAGTGCAACTACTCTGCAAATTACACTCTACTAACACTAGAATTATAGTGGGAGAAAAATTCCAATCATCTAGCATATACACCAGCAAAAGAATCCTTTCAGGCTAGGGAAATGAACTGAAAATTTACAGTAGATAAAACACCAGAAATTACTGTCACATTCTATTGTAATTTCTTGCTAGTCAAACAGTAAAATCAAGTTCACAACAATAACAATCGCCAACATGGACAAACAAATATAAATGGTTTCTAAAAATGGATGCAATCCCTTCTAACAAACCCCAACAAATTCAATCCCCAAGTTCTAACAAAACTGGAGCTTGCAACCAAACAAGAAAAGCAAAACTGCTCCACTGAAATTACAGTGTTCACAATTCATTGCCATTTACAGTGGAAGTACTTTGTAAATTACACTGTAAATAAAGAAAAAAAAATCACTTTGAATGACACTAGAATTACAGTGGGAGTTGCACTGTAACATACACTTTGATTCCACTGTAATTTACAAAGTTATTACACTATAATTACAGTAATTTTCTCTGTAAATTCAATTTAATTAAACTGAAAGTTCGCTGAAATTACGCTTTGACCTACACTCTAATTACATTGTGATTTTCTCTTTACTAAACTGTATAAAAAACCCTCAATTGAACATGATCTATTTTTCAACATCCTTCAAATGATGCCAACTTTTACAAGCATGTGTTCGTACCCATGGTAGGCATCCATTCCAGGTTTGAACAACTTTTGACACTGTATGCATGTTCCCACGTCTAGCCATTTATTGGTCTTTTTTCACCGAGAAAACTCTAGAAAATGTAAAACATCTCGAAAACGCAAACAACTTGGCATGATGCCTTGGATTGTTCATACAAGGCCACAAATTTTTTTTTGGAATAACTTCAAGGATGTCGAGAAACAATGTGCTCTCAAACGAGACGGAGCCTTCTAGCCACTCAAAGACCCTTCGTTGAACATGGTTTGTTTTTGGACATTCTTATCATGACCCCATTTTTTGTTTGTATTTTCTAAATCTGTTTTGAAATTCTAACAAATTTAGTGTTTTTCAAAAAAATGTTCGTGTTCAAAGTTTTATTTGCCCTGTTCAAAAAAATGTTCGTGTTTTGACATTTTGAGCAATTTTAAAAGACAGAAACATTTTTTGAAATTTATGTATAATTTCCTAAAATACGAATATTTGTATTTAATGAACAAAATTTGAAAAAGCAGAGAATTTTTGAACAAATTTCAAAAAGTGCGCAAATTTTTGGAAAAGGAAAAACGAAAATAAATGAAAAAGAAATAATAAACATACAAATTCCCTACAGTAAAACCGGTCGCTAAGGGACAATGGGCCTTTCCAGTCGGGTGGCCTCAGTCCTGTGCGTGGCGTCATCTTTGCCGCTCGCTGGGTCAAACTGTCGGGGATTGTGAGCGAGGATACATGTCCCGGCTAACTTCTACGTTTCCACAAGTGGCCAACCGGTTATTGGAACCTTCCCTGAACTGATTTTTTCCTGTGTTGTTTCTTCTCTGTTTTTTTTTTGTTTTTTGTTTTTTGTTTTCTTTTTCTTTTTATGCAAGGTTTTCCTATTTTAAAATTTTATTTTAATAGTTAAAAATTGTCCGCTTCTTCTAAAATATTTGGAAATTCAAAAAATTTCTCACAAAAAAATGTCTTCGCTTTCAAAATTTATTCACAAATTCAAAAACAATTCATGTTTTGAAGTTTATTCGCAAATTCCAGAAATATTTGGTGAATTTCAAAATATACTCTCGTTTTAAAAATACAAATTTTGAAAAAATCATGTTTTAAAATTTGTTCACAAATTAAAAAAATCAGGGGATGTCAAGAAAATGTTCGTAATATTGAAAACCGATCGAGTTTTCAAATTTTGTTCCTGTTTTTTTTAATTCGAAACCTGTTCGTGTTTTTCATAATATTGGTGTTTTTCATAAAATTTATTGAAATTTGAAATTTTATTCACATTTTTTCCAAAACCTGTTCGTGTTTTCCAAAATGTTTGGAAATAATTAAAAAAATCTGTACGGTGCAGCAAAGAAAGTTGCTACCGCCAATATTGCCATTACTGTCAATTATTAAATGGTTTGTGCTTATATTAGTCATCAGCAGCCGTTGTCTCCAGTGGCTGGCTGCACTTGGTGAGAAGCTGGAAGTCAAGAGTTCGATTCTTGCCCAGTCGTTGTCGTCCTTGTGCGTATATACGTTCCGGGCGACCCATCATACTTATCTGTGAAAAGTTTGTGAGGAGGATTGTACCGAAGCGGGAATGGTTTCAGATCAGGGGATTTTTACAAAATGAGTGAATCTATATTCTAAAATATGTCTTACATACATCCGTATGTAGTAGTTATTTGAAATGTCTAGAAAGACAAGTATTTAGGAACGG
Source organism: Triticum urartu (assembly GCF_003073215.2). NCBI lineage: Eukaryota > Viridiplantae > Streptophyta > Magnoliopsida > Poales > Poaceae > Triticum > Triticum urartu. Next base: position 153,261,266 of record NC_053023.1, read on the forward strand.
ATGGAGTACATGTGCGAAGTCTTGACCTTGTCATTAGAGCCAGGAATCCTCATATTATGGTAGCATTGTTTTATATCGTACTGAGATGATGTATTTTTATTGGAAATAGTGTTATTTATTATTATTTTTGCAAAAAAAAATTCAATCTATTTCAGATCAGGGGATTTTTACAACATGCTACTCCCTTTGTTCCTAAATACTTGTCTTTCTAGGCATTTCAACAAGTGACTACATACGGAGCAAAATGAGTGAATCTATACTCTAAAATATGTCTACATACATCCGTATGTAGTAGTCATTTGAAATGTCTAGAAAGACAAGTATTTGGGAACGGAGGGAGTACATGTGCGAAGTCTTGACCTTGTCTAGAGCCAGGAATCCTCATATTATGGTAGCATTGTTTTATATCGTGCTGAGATGATGTATTTTTATTGGAAATAGTGTTATTAATTATTATTTTTGTGAAAAAAATTTCAATCTATTCATCTTCAATCATGATAGTACAACGAACACTAGAAATAATAAAAATTACATCCAGATCGTAGACCACCTAGCGACGACTACAAACACTGAAGCGAGCTGAAGGCGTGCCGCTGTCATCGCCCCTTCCTCGCCAGAGCCGGGCAAACCTTGTTGTAGTAGACAGTCGGAAAATCGTCGTGCTAAGGCCCCATAGAACCAACGCACCAGAACAACAACTGCCGCAGATGAAGAGTGTTAGATCAGAAGGATCTAACCTAAAGACACACGAACGAAGACGAACGGTGAACAGATCCGAGCAAATCAACCAAAGACAGATCCGTCGAAGACACACCTCCACACGCCCACCGATGATGCTAGATGCATCACCGGAACGGGGGCTAGGTGTTGGAAATATGAGCAATTTACCAAATGATTTTATTAACAGAAATACTAGATAAAACATGACTAATATAGTAGAGATAAAACAAGTCATGCGTTTTGACAGAGAGAAGGTAAATAGCTTCTGCATATATGAACCGTAGCCTACCATATCTATAGCAGACAGTAGAACTAGTTGCATATATGAAGTAGAACCTAACATATTTAGGGCAAGTACTAGTACAAGAAACTGTGGCAGGATATTTAATAGAAGGAAGAGCACATACGGACAACAGCAGCAGTAGCACTGGACCTGGGGTCGGTGTCCTCGCCAGCCATGTCGTCGAGGAGGTTGTCGACGTCGGGAAAGAAGTCGTCGTCGGGGAAGTAGTCGTCGGAGTCCCGTATGTGCGAAGTCTTGACCTTGTCATTAGAGCCAGGAATCCTCATATTATGGTAGCATTGTTTTATATCGTGCTGAGATGATGTATTTTTATTGGAAATAGTGTTATTTATTATTATTTTTGCGGAAAAAATTTCAATCTATTCATCTTCAATCATGATAGTACAGCAAACACTAGAAATAATAAAAATTACATCCAGATCGTAGACCACCTAGCGACGACTACAAACACTGAAGTGAGCCAAAGGCGCGCCGCTGTCATCGCCCCTTCCTCGCCAGAGCCGGGCAAACCTTGTTGTAGTAGACAGTCGAAAAATCGTCGTGCTAAGGCCCCATAGAACCAACGCACCAGAACAGCAACCGCCGCAGATGAAGAGTGTTAGATCAGAAGGATCTAACCTAAAGACACACGAACGAAAACGAACGGTGAACAGATCCGAGCAAATCAACCAAAGACAGATCCGTCGAAGACACACCTCCACACGCCCACCGATGATGCTAGAGGCATCACCGGAACGGGGGCTAGGTGTTGGAAATATGAGCAATTTACCAAATGATTTTATTAACAGAAATACTAGATAAAACATGACTAATATAGTAGAGATAAAACAAGTCATGCGTTTTGACAGAGAGAAGGTAAATAGCTTCTGCATATATGAACCGTAGCCTACCATATCTATAGCAGACAGTAGAACTAGTTGCATATATGAAGTAGAACCTAACATATTTAGGGCAAGTACTAGTATAAGAAACTGTGGCAGGATATTTAACAGAAGGAAGAGCACATACGGGACAACAACAGCAGTAGCACTGGACCTGGGGTCGGTGTCCTCGCCAGCCATGTCGTCGAGGAGGTTGTCGACGTCGGGGAAGAAGTCGTCGTCGGGGAAGTAGTCGTCGGAGTCCGGGGCGTCCGTGACGAAGGAATCAGTCAGTAGTCGCGCAAAGCGCTACCCAAAAACCTTATCACCCTTCTCCCGTACATGACTCAAAGAGGTGCGGTTTCGGAGGCCTACTGTCCCGACCTGCGGTGCACGCCGCAAGCCGGGATAAGGAAGACAACAGCAGCTCAGAGATTGGAACCGGTGGCGAGAGGAAGAAGAAGTTCTGGTGCGTCTCTCTGGGAGGAGCGACCTCCCTTTTATAGGCGCAAGAGAAGGAGGCGAGAGGGCAGCGACGGGAGGCGAAACGAAAAGACGGAGGCGAAGCGAACAGCCAGCAGCCGAAGGGCTGCATCGTTCGCATTCGAACTCCACTTTCGCAAAAATCTTTTCAGCTTCCGTGTGACCTTTCGTATACCCGTAGTGCGGGGCAAAAATTTAGATATCGGCTCGGCTCATTCCCGCAACCCGCGGCGCGTCGTGACGAGGCGTGGCGTGATGTGGCGTGGCGAGGCGGGCGGCGAAGGAGGAGCCCGCGTGGATATCCCTCTTGTTCTCATACTCGTACAAGTGGGAAAGAACCTCCCTTATAAGAAGGTCCAACTCCCACTAAACTAGCAATGTGTGACTAAACTTTAGTAGTATCCCTTGCCTTGCACAAATGGGCTAAGTGAGCCTCTAGGATTTATTAGGAATTTCTAAAATAGTTATTGGGCTTCCCAAATAGACTAAATTCCAGCACTAGGCGGGGAGACCTTTATTCCATATTCAGGAAGCGGCTACTGTCTCGCCTTCCTAAGCAGAACACAAACCCTAACAGAACTAAAAAAAAATCTAAAAACGGAGACCTCCCACCGGCAAGTGCCGAGATCCACTCCGCCTCTATGACCCTCAGGACATCGGAGACGGGATGGACCGGCGCCGGCGCCGGTGGGAGGCAGAAAACCCTAGATTTTTTAGGCGACGGCTGGCTGGTTTTTGAGACGGGATGGATGGTGCAACCACGATCTCCTGCTTCTTCTTCTCCACTCTGATGTGTTATTAATGTAAGGTTAATGGATGCACATGGTTTTTCTTAAAGTTACTATTGAGAGGCTAGGTCATTGACCTTCAATTATCCATTACCTCCGACTATATGCAATTGGACAAGAAACTGGACATGCAATTGGATAGATGTATGTGTCACATTTTAAACGAGCCCGGCAACCTTGAAGCCCGCACCTCTGTAAAAGTACAATGGCCTGCTTAGAGTCTAAGATTTCCAACATGGATTTTGTTTCTCCTATTGAGATCGTAAGTAAAATGTTTATACTATGCAACCAAGCCATGCTACTCCCACACCAAAGATTTGTTACTGTGAAATCCTATTCTCCTGTAGTGTGATTACTACATGAGCTTATCTGCGTGTTTTTTAACTTCTATTTGTACATATGTTGTCCAACTATCGCTTTGAGCAGAAATAGGGCACACAGTTTGGTCGAATGGTCTTCTATACATATGTCGTCTTAGGACTTTTCTATGGTACTTTTACTTTATCATTCTAAGTATGTTCATGTACTATATCTAAGATATTACAAAGCAAGTTACACAAAAGTTACATGTGCAACCATAGTTTTTGACTTTTTCTTATGTTTATGAAATACGTACATATTTTTAGGTAAAAAGAGTATGCTCAAAATATGATACACATTATCTAAAAAATAGTATATATATACTACATACTACATATACATACTCTTAATTTTGGTAGATACTATATACAACATATAAAACTCACATGAGGGTAACTATCCCTGGGTGGTAAGAAACATTTGAGTAGTTTCCTATGCACAAAGAACTAATGAGTATTTTTCTATGCATCCAATGGATTCATCATCGAGAGCTAATGAGTGGTTTCAAAATGATCTGGTTGAGCGTATGTGGGTGGTTCGAGCGAAGAACCAATAAAATATGTCCGAATAAGTTGAATTCAAATTTAAACTATTTTATCTATAAAATTTCATGTTCTATTGTAGTATTTATATTTAAATTGCATTGAAATACTTGCATGTCATTATTGTGGGGGCTGCTACGCGTCGGCCGGCGGATCTTTTTAAAAGATCCGCCGCCTGGCGAGCCATTGGATCCGACACAATCTTGCGGGTGAACGTCTTGCTCTACTTCGCAACAAAGGTCTTGTTGCGGAAACATTTGCAAAGAGGTTGTACTATGGATTTTTTTTGGCAATATAAATTGTGTCATGGGATTTTTTTTCTTGCAACATAGGTCGTGTTCTAGATTTTTTTTTCTATCTACACTTTTCTTTGGGCCGTGCTATGTGTCGGCTGGTTGAAGTTCGGGAAAGATCAAGCACACGAGCTTCACGAATTGCAACAAGTTAGTTGTTGCGGAAACAGAGACTTTGTGCAAAGACGTGTTCTAACTTTTGCAACAAAGATATTGTTGCATAAAACTTTGCAACTGAGGTGATGTTGCAAAAACAATTGTCTCCACTTTTATGAAACAAAGGTGATTAATTTTTTCCTTCACTTTTATGCAACATAGGTGATATTGCGGAAGGAAGTTTTGCAACATAACCAATGTTGCATTTTATCTTGCAATGAACAGGGTTGACCATGAATGAAGTGGTCGTGTTTGCTGGTGGTTGAAGGGCCCACCGAGGAGGAGGCACAAGGCCCTCTAGCAGCAGTACACACATCGATTGAACGAAGTGATTGACGTGATACTGTGATCCGCCAGTTGATCCCAATCTTTTCCCCATTTATTATGGGTGAACGAGATATTTATTTTTAAAATTTTGACCACTTTGGATATAGAAAAAAAACATAGACGGTGAAAAAATTGAATGACCGTCTCCTTTCCACGAAAATGTTTGGGAAACGCTTCCATCCGGCGGACAGGCCGAGCGTTGGGCCGGTCGCTCGCTCGCGAGACGCATACGCTCGTGGGACCAGGCATCGCTTCCTTTTCTTCCCTTCGTCTACCTTTCCCCTTTTCATTTTCTTTGTCGTCGCCATGGATGCCCTCGCACTAGCCCGCCCTCCCGTGCCCCACACCTGCTCTACCGTGTGCGTGCTTCTGGATCCAGCGATTTGTGTCGCGACATACATCCGCCGTGCAGGGGCGCGACCGCGGGCCGCCATGGCTGGAGTCTCCTTCTTCCTCCCGATCTGAAGGCAACCCTCACCTCTCGGGGCACACAAGGGCTGGAGGTTAAGTGTCCATTATGTCCTCCGTTACAATTGTTGTTTCGATATACCAGTGTTTTAGTGAAGACCTGTTAAGGTTGAGCTTCACCTAGAGCAAGTAGCTACACTCCTTCACAACTGAACAATGGACTATGCCTTGATTGTCAGTTTGGCGTAAAGAAGCTTCACCACGTGTCTTACTAGTACTGGGATGCCGAAGGCTGACCCCTCTAGTGGAGCATATAAGTCACACTCCTGGCCTATTCATGAGCTTACTAGAGATCACCCCAATCTCATAGACTGTGACTAGCAGTCGGGCTCACATAGGTGTGTTCCTCCAAAGATCGCTCTGTAGGATAGCATCTTGCTTACATAAGCTTTGGAACACATTAAGACAATAGTCATCCTACCATACAGTATTGAGAGTATTGCATCTCCAACGGAGTGGGCTAGTATAGTTACTCTCCTCGGTTCACCACTGGCTTGTTTTCCCAGGTCCTACTTCATGGGATCTCTGATCACATAGGTTGGGTTACCACCATGGCAACTCATGTGGGTCTCATACCCATCTCCCTCGATGCATTATCTAACACAACACATGATAGCCCTTTCGTAAAGGGATCTGCCAGATTCTTAGCCGTATGGACATAGTCCAACGCTATCACTCCGGAGTTTCTTAATTTTCTGACAGCTTTTAATCTCATTCTTATGTGTTTGTTGGACTTCATGTTGTCCTTTGAACTCTTCACCTTGGTGACGACAGTCTGATTTTCACAGTTCATAAGGATAGCCGGAACCAGTTTATCAACCAATAGCAAGTCCATCAAAAGATCTCGAAGCCATCCTGCTTCGACATCATATGTGTCTAATGCTGTTAATTATGCTTCCATTGTCGATCTCGTTAAGATCGTTTACTTACAAGACTTCCAGGAAACAGCGCCACCTCCAAGAGTAAACATATACCCAGTTGTGGCCTTCACCTCACCAGCATCAGAGACCCAATTCGCATCACTATACCCTTCAAGTACCGACGGGTCTCCGGTATAGTGAAGTCCATAGTTCATAGAACCTTTCAGATAGAGCATAACTCTTTCAACAGCATGCCAATGTACATCACCCGGTTTGGAAACAAACCGGCTCAGTTTGCTCACATCAAACGCGATATCAGGCCTCGTTGCGCTCGCTAGGTACATCAGTGAACCAATGATTTGAGAGTATCTCAATTGATCTTTAGCCATGCCTTTGGACTTTCGAATCAACACGCTATGATCATATGGTGTTTGAGATGGTGTGCAGTCCGAATATCCAAAACGACTCAACACCTTCTCAACATAGTGGGATTGCAGAAGTGTGACCCACCCTCATTATCTCTCAGTAGCTTGATGTTCACGATAACATTAGCCACACCAAGGTCTTTCATCTCAAAGTTCTGAGATAGAAACAATTTGAACTCCTCAATGACTTTGAGGTTTGTTCCGAATATCAGTATGTCATCAACATACAAGCATAGTATAACTCCTTCGCCCCCACCATGACGATAGTATACACATTTGTCAGCCTCATTAACAACGAAACCAACAGATGTCAGAGTTGTATTGAACTTATCATGCCATTTCTTAGGTGCTTGCTTCAGGCCATATAAAGATTTCAGCAACCTACACACCTTCCTTTCCTGACCATCTATCACAAAGCCATCTGGCTGTTGCATGTAGATTTCCTCATTTAGCTCTCCATTCAGAAAAGCTGTCTTAACATCCATCTGATGGACGAGAAGACCATGTGAGGTCGCCAATGAGAGTAATACTCGAGTGGTGGTCAGTCTAGCCACATGTGAATAAGTATCGAAGAAATCTTCCTCTTCTTTCTGGTCATAGCCCTTGGCCACAAGCCTAGCCTTGTACTTTTCAATCGTACCATCGGGCCTAAGCTTCTTTTTGAACACCCACTTACATCCTAGTGGTTTGCAACCATAGGGACGGTCAGTGATCTCCCATGTCCCGTTAGCCATGATGGAATCCATCTCGCTACGAACCGCATCCTTCCAGTAGTCATCCTCTAGAGAAGCATACGCTTCTGAAATAGAAGTAGGAGTATCATCCACGAGGTACACGAAGAAATCGTCACCAAAGGTCTTTGCAGTCCTTTGTCTCTTGCCCCTACCAAGGGTTTCCTCGTCATCCTCCTCGGGATTTTCATCATGTGTTCGTTCATAATATTCCATAGGAATGGCAGGCTCAGGAGTCTCATCAGATTCCTGTCTAGAAGTGCTTTGCATATCTCTCATAGGAAAAATATCCTCGAAGAATGTAACATCCTTAGACTCCATAATTGTGCCGAACTTTTGGTCAGGTACCTCGGATTTCACTACTAGAAATCTATAGCCAACGCTGTTCTTAGCATAGCCCATATTAACGCAGTCCACAGTCTTGGGTCCAAGCTTACGCTTTTTGGGGATCGACACATTGACTTTCACCAAACAGCCCCAAGTACGCAAGTACGAGAGTGTTGTCCTTCTCTTCGCCCATATCTCATAGGGAGTGATCTCATTATCCTTTGTAGGAACTTTATTCAGGACATGACATGCCGTCAATATAGCCTCCCCCACCATGCCTTGGATAAACCCGATGTATCTAACATGGTGTTACCCAAATCAGTTAGAGTACGGTTTTTCCGCTCGGCAACCCTATTTGACTGGGGTGAATAGGGAGGCGTCCTCTCATGAATAATGCCATGTTCCGCACAAAAGGAATCAAACTCACTTGAGAAGTACTCCCCACCACGATCTGACCGGACTCGTTTAATTTTCTTTTCAAGTTGATTCTCAACTTCTGCCTTATAGATTTTAAAGTAGTGTAGAGCCTTGATGTCTACTACACAACCTTCTTCTTGTAGACGTTGTTGAGCCTCCAAGTGCAGAGGTTTGTAGGGCAGTAGCAAATTTCCCTCAAGTGGATGACCTAAGGTTTATCAATCCGTAGCAGGCGTAGGATGAAGATGGTCTCTCTCAAGCAACCCTGCAACCAAATAACAAAGAGTCTCCTGTGTCCCCAACACACCCAACACAATGGTAAATTGTATAGGTGCACTAGTTCGGCGAAGAGATGGTGATACAAGTGCAATATGGATAATAGATAAAGGTATTTGTAATCTGAAATTATAAAAACAACAAGGTAACTAATGATAAAAGTGAGACTAAACGGTATTGCAATGCGTTGAAACAAGGCCTAGGGTTCATACTTTCGCTAGTGCAAGTTCCCTCAACAATACTAACATAATTGGATCACATAACTATCCCTCAACATGCAACAAAGAGTCACTCCAAAGTCACTAATAGCGGAGAAGGAACGAAGAGATTATGGTAGGGTACGAAACCACCTCAAAGTTATTCTTTCCAATCAATCCGTTGGGCTATTCCTATAAGTGTCATAAACAGCCCTAGAGTTCATACTAGAATAACACCTTAAGACACAAATCAACCAAAACCCTAATGTCACCTAGATACTCCAATGTCACCTCAAGTATCCGTGGGTATGATTATACGATATGCATCACACAATCTCAGATTCATCTATTCAACCAACACATAGAACCTCAAAGAGTGCCCCAAAGTTTCTACCGGAGAATCACGACGAAAACATGTGCCAACCCCTATGCATAGGTTCATGGGCGGAACCCGCAAGTTGATCACCAAAACATACATCAAGTGAATCACGTGGTATCCCATTGTCACCACAAATACGCACGGCAAGACATACATCAAGTGTTCTCAAATCTTTAAAGACTCAATCCGATAAGATAACTTCAAAGGGGAAACTCAATCCATTACAAGAGAGTAGAGGGGGGAGAAAACATCATAGGATCCAAATATAATAGCAAAGCTCGCGATACATCAAGATCGTATCACCTCAAGAACACGAGAGAGAGAGAGAGATCAAACACATAGCTACTGGTACATACCCTCAGCCCCGAGGGAGAACTACTCCCTCCTTGTCATGGAGAGCACCGGGATGATGAAGATGGCCACCGGAGAGGGATTCCCCCTTCAGCAGGGTGCCGAAACGGGTCTAGATTGGCTCTCGATGGCTACGGGGGCTTCTGGCGGCGGAACTCCTGATCTATTGTGCTCCTCGATAGTTTTAGGGTATGTGGGTATATATGGGTGAAAGAGATACGTCAGGGGAGCCACGAGGGGCCCACGAGGGTGGAGGGCGCGCCCCCCTACCTCGTGGCCTCCTCGAAGCTTCCCTTACGTGCACTTCAAGTCTCCTGGGCTTCTTTCCTTCCAAAAATGAGTTTCGTGAAGTTTCAGGTCAATTGGACTCCGTTTGATTTTCCTTTTCTTCGAAACCCTAAAACAAGGTAAAAACAGAAACTGGCACTGGGCTCTGGTTTAATAGGTTAGTCCCAAAAATGATATAAAAGTGTATAATAAAGCCCATAAACATCCAAAACAGGAGATAATATAGCATGGGGCAATCAAAAATTATAGATACGTTGGAGACGTATCAGCATCCCCAAGCTTAATTCCTGCTCGTCCTCGAGTAGGTAAATGATAAAAATAGAATTTTTGATGCGGAGTGCTACTTGGCATAATTTCAATGTAATTCTTCTTAATTGTGGCATGAATATTCAGATCCATAAGATTCAAGACAAAAGTTCATATTGACATAAAAATAATAATACTTCAAGCATACTAACTAAGCAATTATGTCTTCTCAAAATAACATGGCCAAAGAAAGTTCATCCCTGCAAAATCATATAGTTTAGTCATGCTCCATTTTCGTCACACAAGAATGCCCTCATCATGCACAACCCCAATGACAAGCCAAGCAATTGTTTCATACTTTAGTAATCTCAAACCTATAAACTTTCACACAATACATGAGCGCGAGCCATGGATTTAGCACTATGGGTGGAATAGAATAATGAGGGGGTTATGTGAAGAAGACAAAAAGGAGAAAGTCCCACATCAACGAGGCTAATCAATGAGCTATGGAGATGCCCATCGATTGATGTTAATGTAAGGAGTAGGGATTGCCATGCAACGGATGCACTAGAGCTATAAATGTATGAAATCTCAACAAAAGAAACTAAGTGGGTGTGCATCCAACTTGCTTGCTCACGAAGACCTAGGGCACTTGAGGAGGCCCATTGTTGGAATATACAAGCCAAGTTCTATAATGAAAAATTCCCACTAGTATGTGAAAGTGACAAAACAAGAGACTCTCTATCATGAAGATTATGGTGTTACTTTGAAGCACAAGTGTGGTAAAAGGATAGTAGCATTGTCCCTTCTCTCTTTTTTCTCTCATTTTTTTATTTGGCCTTTCTTTTTTATGGCCTTTCTCTTTTCTCTTTTTTCGGGCCTTCTCTTTTTTATGGCCTTTCTCCTTTTTTTATAATTCCTCACTTGGGACAATGCTCTAGAAAATGATGATCATCACACTTCTATTTATTTACAACTCAATGATACAACTCGATACTGGAACAAAGTATGACTCTATATGAATGCCTCCGGCGGTGCACCGGGATATGCAATGGACCAAGAGTGACATGTATGAAATAATTATGAACGGTGGCTTTGCCACAAATACTATGTCAACTACATGATCATGCTAAGCAATATGACAATGATGAATGTGTCATGATAAACGGAATGGTGGAAAGTTGCATGGCAATATATCTCGGAATGGCTATGGAAATGCCATAATAGGTAGGTATGGTGGCTGTTTTGAGGAAGATATAAGGAGGTTTATGTGTGATAGAGCGTATCATATCACGGGGTTTGGATGCACCGACGAAGTTTGCGCCAACTCTCAATGTGAGAAAGGGCAATGCACGGTACCGAAGAGGCTAGCAAGGATGGAAGGGTGAGAGTGCGTATAATCCATGGACTCAACATTAGTCATAAAGAACTCACATACTTATTGCAAAAATCTACAAGTCATCAAAAACCTCAGCACTACGCGCATGCTCCTAGGGGGATAGATTGGTAGGAAAAGACCATCGCTTGTCCCCGACCGCCACTCATAAGGAAGACAATCAAATAACACCTCATGTTTCAAATTTGTTACACAACGTTTACCATACGTGCATGCTACGGGACTTGCAAACTTCAACACAAGCATTTCTCAAATTCACAACTACTCAAATAGCACGACTTTGATATTATTACCTCCATATCTCAAAACAATCATCAAGTATCAAACTTCTCTTAGTATTCAATACTCTATGTGAAAGTTTTTTCTATTCTTGGATGCCTAGAATATTAGGATTATTTAAGCAAATTACTATGCTATTTAAGACTCTCAAAATAATCTAAGTGAAGCATGAGAGTTCATCTATTTCTTCAAAATAAAACTACCACCATGCTCTAAAAGATATAAGTGAAGCACTAGAGCAAATGACAAACTACTCCGAAAGATATAAGTGAAGATCAATGAGTAGTCGAATAATTATGCAACTATGTGAAGACTCTCTCTCATTTAATAATTTCAGATCTTGATAATTTATTCAAACAACAAGCAAATCAAAATAAAATAAAATGTCGCTCCAAGCAAAACACATATCATGTGGCGAATAAAAATATAGCTCCAAGTAAAGTTACCGATGAACGAAGACGAAAGGGGGGATGCCTTCCGGGGCATCCCCAAGCTTAGGCTCTTGGTTGTCCTTTAATATTACCTTGGGGTGCCTTGGGAATCCCCAATCTTAGGCTCTTGCCACTCCTTATTGCATAGTCCATCGAATCTTTACCCAAAACTTGAAAACTTCACAACACAAAACTTAAAGTAGAAAACTCGTGAGCTCCGTTAGCGAAAGAAAACAAAACACCACTTCAAGGTACTGTAATGAACTAATTATTTATTTATATTGGTGTTAATCCTACTGTATTACAACTTCTCTATGGTTTATAAACTATTTTACTAGCCATAGATTCATCAGAATAAGCAAACAACACACGAAAAACAGAATCTGTCAAAAACAGAACAATCTGCAGTAATCTGTAGCTAACGCAAACTTATGGAACCCCAAAAATTCTAAAATAAATTTATGGACGTGAGTAATTTGTCTATTAATTATATTCAAAAATAATTAACTAAATATCACTCTCCAGTAAAAGATGGCAGCAATTCTCGTGAGCGCTAAAGTTTCTGTTTTTTTACAGCAAGATCAACAAGACTTTCCCCAAGTCTTCCCATCGGTTCTACTTGGCACTAACACTAATTAAAAACATAAAACCACATCTAAATAGAGGCTAGATGAATTATTTATTACTAAACAGGAACAAAAAGCAAGGAACAAAAATAAAATTGGGTTGCCTCCCAACAAGCGCTATCGTTTAACGCCCCTAGCTAGGCACGATGATTTCAATGATGCTCTCATAAAGGATAAGAATTGTAACATAAAGAGAGCATCTTGAAGAATATGAATAGCACATTTAAGTCTAACCCACTTCCTATGCATAGGGATTTTGTGAGCAAACAACTTATGGGAACAATAATCAACTAGCATAGGAAGGCAAAACAAGCACAACTTCAAAACTTTAAGCACATAGAGAGGAAGCTTGATATTATTGCAATTCCTACAAGCATATATTCCTCCATAATAATAATTTTCAGTAGAATCATGAATGAATTCAACAATATAACCAACACCTAAAGCAATCTTTTCATGATCTATAAGCATAGAAATTTTACTACTCTCCACACAAGCAAAATTCTTCTCATGAATAATAGTGGGAGCAAACTCAACGAAGTAACTATCATGGGATTGAAAATTGAAATCAAGATGACAATTTTCATTGTTATTATTATTCTTTAAAGCATACGTGTCATCACAATAATCATCATAGATAGGAGGCACGCTTTCATCATAATAAATTTTCTCATCAAAACTTGGGGGACAAAAATATCATCTTCATCAAACATAGCTTCCCCAAGCTTGTGGCTTTGCATATCATTAGCATCATGGATATTCAAGGAATTCATACTAACAACATTGCAATCATGCTCATTATTCAAATATTTAGTGCCAAACATTTTATAGATTTCTTCTTCTAGCACTTGAGCACAATTATCCTTTCCATCATACTCACGAAAGATATTAAAAAGGTGAAGCGTATGAGACAAACTCAATTCCATTTTTTTATAATTTTATTTTATAAACTAAACTAGTGATAAAACAAGAAACTAAAATACTTGATTGCAAGATCTAAAGATATACCTTCAAGCGCTAACCTCCCCGGCAACAGCGCCAGAAAAGAGCTTGATGTCTACTACACAACCTTCTTCTTGTAGATGTTGTTGGGCCTCCAAGTGCAGAGGTTTGTAGAACAGTAGCAAAGTTCCCTCAAGTGGATGACCTAAGGTTTATCAATCCGTAGGAGGCATAGGATGAAGATGGTCTCTCTCAAGCAACCCTGCAACCAAATAACAAAGAGTCCCTTGTGTCCCCAACACACCCAATACAATGGTAAATTGTATAGGTGCACTAGTTCGGTGAAGAGATGGTGATACAAGTGCAATATGGATAGTAGATAAAGCTATTTGCAATCTGAAATTATAAAAACAGCAAGGTAACTAATGATAAAAGTGAGCGTAAATGGTATTGCAATGCGTTGAAACAAGGCCTAGGGTTCATACTTTCGCTAGTGCAAGTTCCCTCAACAATACTAACATAATTGGATCACATAACTATCCGTCAACATGCAACAAAGAGTCACTCCAAAGTCACTAATAGCGGAGAAGGAACGAAGAGATTATGGTAGGGTACGAAACCACCTCAAAGTTATTCTTTCCAATCAATCCGTTGGGCTATTCCTATAAGTGTCACAAACAGCCCTAGAGTTCGTACTAGAATAACACCTTAAGACACAAATCAACCAAAACCCTAATGTCACCTAGATACTCCAATGTCACCTCAAGTATCTGTGGGTATGATTATACGATATGCATCACACAATCTCAGATTCATCTATTCAACCAACACATAGAACCTCAAAGAGTGCCCCAAAGTTTCTACCAGAGAATCACGACGAAAACATGTGCCAACCCCTATGCATAGGTTCATGGGTGGAACCCGCAAGTTGATCACCAAAACATACATCAAGTGAATCATGTGGTATCCCATTGTCACCACAGATACACACGGCAAGACATACATCAAGTGTTCTCAAATCTTTAAAGACTCAATCCGATAAGATAACTTCAAAGGGGAAACTCAATCCATTACAAGAGAGTAGATGGGGGAGAAAACATCATAGGATCCAAATATAATAGCAAAGCTCGCGATACATCAAGATCGTATGACCTCAAGAACACAAGAGAGAGAGAGAGATCAAACACATAGCTACTGGTACATACCCTCAGCCCCGAGGGAGAACTACTCCCTCCTCGTCATGGAGAGCACCGGGATGATGAAGATGGCCACCAGAGAGGGATCCCCCCTCCGGCAGGGTGCCGGAATGGGTCTAGATTGGCTTTCGGTGGCTACGGAGGCTTCTGGCGGCGGAACCCCCGATCTATTATGCTCCTCGATAGTTTTAGGGTACGTGGGTATATATGGGTGAAATAGATATGTCAGGGGAGCCACGAGGGGCCCACGAGGGTGGAGGGCGCGCCCACAGGTGAAATAGATATGTCAGGGGAGCCACGAGGGGCCCACGAGGGGCCCACGAGGGTGGAGGGCGCGCCCTAGGGGGGTGGGCGCGCCCCCTACCTTGTGGCCTCCTCGAAGCTTCCCTTACGTGCACTTGAAGTCTCCTGGGCTTCTTTCCTTCCAAAAATGAGTTCCGTGAAGTTTCAGGTCAATTGTATTTGATTTTCCTTTTCTTCGGAACCCTAAAACAAGGTAAAAACAGAAACTGGCACTGGGCTCTAGGTTAATAGGTTAGTCCCAAAAATGATATAAAAGTGTATAATAAAGCCCATAAACATCCAAAACAGTAGATAATATAGCATGGAGCAATAAAAAATTATAGATACGTTGGAGATGTATCAAGCCTCATCTTTAGTATTTAACAGATACACATAGCAATATCTAGTGGAATCATCTATCAATGTCATGAAGCATTTCTTTACACCTTTAGTCAACACACCATTCATCTCACAAAGATCAGAATGTATGAGTTCTAATGGTGCCAAGTGTCTCTCCTCCACGGCCTTGTGAGGCTTGCGAGGTTGCTTAGCTTGCACACATGAAAGGCACTTAGAACCTTTGGCTAATGTGAAACTCGGGATTAAATCCAACTTAGCTAGCCGCGTCATAACACCGAAACTAATGTGACAAAGACGTGAATGCCAAACTTCAGATTCATTAACGTTCGAAATGAATATGGTTCACGACTTTATTACAAAAATCTGCAATGGAAAGGGGGAACATCCCTCCGCTCTCATAACCTTTTCCAACAAAGAGTCCATATTTCGTAACAACTAATTTATTAGACTCGAAAACCAACTTAAACCCTTCTCTACATAGAAGGGAGCCACTAACGATGTTCTTCTTGATGGCGGGGACATGCTGCACGTTCTTCAGCTGCACGATCCTTCCTGAAGTAAACTTCATATCGACCGTGCCAACACCATGAACAGAAGCACTCGCGCCATTCCCCATCAATACGGACCCGTGGCCTGTGATTTGGTAATAAGAAATCAATGAAATGTCAGCACACACATGAGCACCTGCACCTGTGTCCACCCACCAATCGGTGGGCTGAAACATTGAAAAAACAGTAAATAAAGTACCGTACCCAGATGCACCATTTTCATTGTTGCCCACAATCATGTTGACATGCTTAGAGTCCTGTCCTGGCTTCTTGTACTTGTTTTGGCACTTGTTGGCCGAATGTTCAACCGAACCACAAGTAAAGCAGCCATCATCCTTCTTGTTCTTCTTAAAGGTCTTCTTACACTTCTTCTTAAAGTCGGTATTGTATTGGACACTGTTCTTTCCCTTGGGCTTGTGGGAGTTATGTTTCCTCTGGTTCATCATGTTGGCGACAGAGGTTCCTTCGACCCCTTTTCTGTGTGAGTCCTTTGCCCTCGAATTCTGCTCAACACTCAGATGTCCGATGACATCCTCCACGGAGAATTCACGCCTCTGATGTTTTGGAGTGGTGGCAAAGTTCCTCCAGGAATTATGGAGCTTAGCGATTATGCAGCCCGTGACAAACTTGCCCGGTAACTCGCACTTAAGAAGTTCAAACTCCTTAACGATTCATATTATCTCATGAGCCTGCTCCAGTACAAGACGGTTTTCAAGCATCTTGTAATCGTGGAACTGCTCTATAACATACATTTCACTCCCAGCGTCGGTGGCCCCGAACTTAGATTTGAGCACCTCCCACAAGTCCTTGGTGACATGCACATGTAAATATGTGTCGACCAACTTATCTCCGATCACGCTAAGAACTGCTCCTAGGAACACGACGGTAGCTTCCTTGAATGCCTTCTCCTATGCAGGAGCAACCGTTCCTGAAGGAACACCAGTGACCCAGAACACGTTCATAGCCATGAGCCATAAGGTGGTCTTCGTCTACCAACGCTTAAAATATGTACCGGTAAACTTATCCGGTTTCAGTGCTGCGGCAAAGCCACTGGCCGAAAAATTCCTACACATAATAGGTTTTTGGATTGCTGAGTAAATAGGCAATTTTTTGATTAACTTAATCCACGAGTAAATCACTAGCATGGCATTGACACAAATAAACGCGTACTGATATTCAGTCAAGCAGGCACATACTACGCTAATTGCAGAAAGATCTACGTATAACTCTAGCATGGCTAAACGGAAAACACTAGGAGCAGGATAAACGAGTTATACCCTCCAGTAGGCCATGCAGAGGCCGCGGCAGTGGTGGTGGCAGCAGCGTCCTCGGTGACCTTCTTGTCGGCCTCGAGTTTCTCGGCGGCGACACATTCGACGTCGGTGGACATGGTGATGATGAAGACGACGCAGACGTAGAGGAAGAATTGGATCAGAGGCGAGTAGTCGCGTAGTTGCTGCCCAAAAACCTATTCGCCCCTCTCAACCAGAAGGGCAAGGTTTACTCTCCGTTAGTGACTGGCAAAAATAAGCGCGTAGGTGTGAGCTCGACTCGGCTCAATCCCGCAACCCGCGGCGTGATACGTCCATTTTGCATCATGCTTTTATATCAATATTTATTGCATTATGGGTTGTTATTACACATTATGTCAGATATGCCTATTCTCTCTTATTTTACAAGGTTTGCATGAAGAGGGAGAATGTCGGCAGCTGGAATTCTAGGATGGAGAAGGAGCAAATATTAGAGACCTATTCTGCACAACTCAAAAGTCCTGAAACTTCACGGGAGCACGTTTTGGAATATATAAAAACTACTGGAGAAAGAATTAACCAGAGGGGGCCCACACCCTAGCCACGTGGGTGGGGGCGCGCCCTACCCCCTGGGCACATCCCCTGTCTCGTGGGCCCCTTGGCAGGCCTCCGGTGCCCATCTTCTGCTATATGAAGTCTTTCGTCCGAGAAAAAAAATCATAAGCAAGCTTTCGGGATGAAACTCCGCCGCCACGAGGCGGAACCTTGGCGGAACCAATCTAGGGCTCCGGCGGAGTTGTTCTGCCAGGGAAACTTCCCTCTGGGAGGGGGAAATCATCACCATCATCATCACCATCGATCCTCTCATCGGGAGGGGGTCAATCTCCATCAACATCTTCACCAGCACCATCTCATCTCAAACCCTAGTTCATCTCTTGTATCCAATCTTTGTCCAAAAACCTCAGATTGGTACCTGTGGGTAGCTAGTAGTGTTGATTACTCCTTGTAGTTGATGCTAGTTGGTTTATTTGGTGGAAGATCATATGTTCAGATCCTTTATGCATATTAATACCCCTCTGATTATGAACATTAATATGATTTGTGAGTAGTTATGTTTGTTCCTGAGGACATGGGAGAAGTCTTGCTATAAGTAGTCATGTGAATTTGGTATTCGTTCGATATTTTGATGAGATGTATGTTGTCTCTCCTCTAGTGGTGTCATGTGAACGTCGACTACATGACACTTCACCATTGTTTGGGCCTAGGGGAAGGCATTGGGAAGTAATAAGTAGATGATGGGTTGCTAGAGTGACAGAAGCTTAAACCCTAGTTTATGAGTTGCTTCGTAAGGGGCTGATTTGGATCCATATGTTTCATGCTATGGTTAGGTTTACCTTAATACTTCTTTTGTAGTTGCCGATGCTTGCAAGAGGGGTTAATCATAAGTGGGATGCTTGTCCAAGAAAGGGAAGTACCCAGGCACCGGTCCACCCACATATCAAATTATCAAAGTACCGAACGTGAATCATATGAACGTGATGAAAACTAGCTTGATGATAATTCCCATGTGTCCTCGGGAGCGCTTTCCTTTATATAAGAGTTTGTCCAGGCTTGTCCTTTGCTACAAAAAGGATTGGGCCATCTTGCTGCACCTTATTTACTTTTATTACCTGTTACCCGTTACAAATTACCTCATCACAAAACTATCTGTTCCCGATAACTTCAGTGCTTGCAGAGAATACCTTACTGAAAACTGCTTATCATTTCCTTCTGCTCCTTGTTGGGTTCGAAACTCTTACTTATCAAAAGGACTATGATAGATCCCCTATACTTGTGGGCCATCAAGACTCTTTTCTGGCGCCGTTGCCGGGGAGTGAAGCGCCTTTGGTAGGTGGAATTTGGTAAGGAAAAATTTATATAGTGTGCTGAAATTTACTGTCACTTGTTACTATGGAACATAATCCTTTGAGGGGCTTGTTCGGGGTATCTTCACCCCGACCAGTAGAGCAAAGAGTTACTCCTCAACCTACTGAACCTACTGAAAATGTTTACTTTGAAATTCCTTCGGGTATGATAGAGAAACTACTATTTAATCCTTTTACAGGAGATGGAACATTGCATCCCTATTTGCACCTAATCTATGTGGATGAAGTTGGTGGATTATTTAAGCTTGCAGGTATGCCCGAGGATGTTATCAAGAAGAAGGTCTTCCCTTTATCTTTGAAGGGAAAGGCATTGACATGGTTTAGGCTATGTGATGATATGGGATCATGGAACTACAACCGATTGAAATTGGAATTTCATCAAAAGTTTTAACCTATACATCTTGTTCATCGTGATCATAATTTTATATATATATATATATATATATATATATATAAATTTGGCCTCGCGAAGGAGAAACCATCGCTCAAGCTTGGGGGAGGCTTAAGTCAATGTTATATTCCTGCCCCAATCATGAGCTCTCAAGAGAAATTATTATTCAAATTTTTTTGCTCGACTTTCTCTCAATAATCGCTCCATGCTCGATACTTCCTGTACTGGTTCTTTTATGATGAAGACTATTGAATTCAAATGGGATTTATTGGAGAGAATTAAATGCAACTCTGAAGATTGGGATCTCGACGAAGGTAAGGAGTCAGGTATAACCCCAAAGTTTGATTGTGTTAAATCTTTTATGGATGCTGATGTTTTCCGTGAATTTAGCACTAAATATGGACTTGACTCTGAGATAGTAGCTTCTTTTTGTGAATCCTTTTCTACTCATGTTGATCTCCCTAAGGAGAAGTGGTTTGAATATAATCCTCCCATTGAAGTAAAGTAGTTGCACCTATTAAAGTTGAAGAAAAGACTATCACTTATAATGTTGATCCTGTTGTTCCTACTGCTTATATTGAGAAACCATCTTTCCCTGTTAGAATAAAGGATCATGTTAAAGCTTCAACTATGGTTCATAAGAGTAATACTAGAACACCTATACCCTCTGAGCAAATTAAAGTTGAACCTAGTGTTGCTATGGTTAAAGATCTCTTGGTCGATAATATTGATGGGCATGTTATTTACTTCTGTGATGAAGCTGCTAGAATTGCTAGACCTGACACTAAAAATAAACATAGACCTGTTGTAGGCATGCATGTTATTTCTGTTAAAATAGGAGATCATTGCTATCATGGCTTATGTGATATGGGTGCTAGTGCAAGTGCAATACCTCATTCCTTTTATAAAGAAATTATGCATGATATTGCACCTACCAAGATAGAGGAAATTGATTTTACAATTAAGCTTGCCAATAGAGACACTATTTCACCAGTTGGGATTGTTAGAGATGTTGAAGTCTTGTGTGGGAAAGTTAAATATCCTGCTGATTTTCTTGTTCTTGGTTCCCCACAAGATAACTTTTGTCCCATTATATTTGGTAGACCGTTCTTGAATACTGCTAATGCTAGGATAGATTGCAAAAGGGATGTTGTTACTATTGGTTTGGGGGATATGTCTCATGAGTTTAATTTTGCTAAATTTTGTAGACAACCCCATGATAAAGAATTGCCTAGTAAAGATGAAATTATTGGTCTTGCTTCTATTGCCGTGCCTCCTAATGATCCTTTAGAACAATATTTGCTCGACCATGGAAATGATATGTTTATGGATGAAAGAAGGGAAATAGATGAAGTATTCTTCAAACAGGGACCTATTTTGAAACACAACTTGCCTATTGAAATCACTACAAAAAAAGACACATCCGTGACATTTTGGGCCGAATGATTTTTTTCTGTCATACTTATGACACTTCTATGACGATAATTGTGACAAAACCCGGTATCATCATAGATGTGGTGGGGTCCTACTTCTATGACAAAAAATCATGATAGAAAATGGGCTTTTCGTCCTGGGCGGGCCGGAGACGCAGTTGCATGACATTCTTTGGGCCGTCCATGACGGAAAAAACCATGGTAGAAGCGAGGGCGAGGAAAATATCGGGGTGTTCCCGGTTACGGTGGGTGGTCGGGGCCGAGTGATGCGCATTTCTCTCGTACACGCACGCACGTGGGTGCGAGTCGTTGGGCTCTAACTGAACCCGAGCGAGGCGTTGGGCTCTAACTGAACCCGAGCGATTGCACTGCAGGCTACGCGTTACTGAACCCGAGCGATCGATCGATGGCTGTTAACTGAACCCGATCGAGCGATTCCTTCGCTACTGCTGCTAACTGAAGCCAATCGATGCCGCCTATGGATGAACAGTGAGCGTTGCGGGGGGGGGGGGGGGGGGGGGGGGTGGATGAACAGTTCCTGGTGGGGGTGGATGAACAGGACCCCGTGGTGTTGCCTCTGGATGAACAGTACCCCGATCGATCGAGCTGGTTGCGGTTGGATGAACAGGACCCCGTGGAGGGCAGGATGAACAGGACCACCCCATGGAGGGCAAGATGAATAGTAGACGGTGGATGGCAGGATGAACAGTAGCCCGTGGAGGGGTGGTTGAACACGAGCCCGTGGAGAGGGTTGGTTGAACAATAGCCGGTGGAGTAGCGCGCGGTGGAGGTTGGATGAACAGGAGCCCGTGGATGAACACTCGTAGGTGGAGGCTAGAGGAGGTCGACGGTGGATGAACAGTAGCCCGTGGAGGCTGGAGGGGGTCGACAGTGGAGATGAACAATATCCCGTGGAGTCCCATTTTGCGGTACGCCACACCCCTCCCGATGAACAGGACCCCCATTTCGACCGTAGCACTCCAACACAAGTCTGTTTCCTCCGGTTTGCGGTACGCCACACCCCTCCCGATCAACAGGACCCCCGTTTCGACCGTAGGAGATCCATTTCCTCCATTTTGCGGTACGCCAGACCCCTCCCGATGAACATGATCCCGTTTCAAACATGGCCGGTCGAACACAAGGCCGTTTCCTCCGTTCTGCGGTACGCCAAGTCTCATTTCCATCGGTTGTTCCGTCCAAGCCATCCCGATGAACACGACAACGCATTCCGTTCTGACCCAGCCGGTTGGCTCCCCATGAACACGACGACAGCGTTGTTTCTCCGTTCCGACCTAGCCATGTACACGAGTCTGGCCATACGTATGCGCGAGTAGGTGTTCGAGACCCTGCCCGTATGTACGTACATGGCCGTATTTTCTTTCTTGCACACTGGCCGCTATACATACGTGTACATGCTACGTGCGCGCCTCTACTACGACACGTGCGCGCCTCTACATCGACCAGTATGTATGTACACGTTGATACGTCTCCATCGTATCTATAATTTTTGATTGTTCCATGCCAATATTATTCAACTTTCATATACTTTTTGGCAACTTTTTATATTATTTTTGGGACTAACATATTGATCCAGTGCCCAGTGCCAGTTCCTGTCTGTTGCATGTTTTTGGTGCAGAATATCCATATCAAACGGAGTCCAAACGGGATAAAAATGGACGGAGCTTATTTTTGGAAAATATGGAAAATTCGGAAGGAAAATCAACGCGAACCAGTACCTGAGGTGGTCACGAGGCAGGGGGGCGCGCACCCCTAGGGCGCGCCCCTACCCTCGTGAGCCCACCGTAAGGCGGTTGACGCTCTTCTTTTGCCGCAAGAAAGCTAATATTCGGAAAAAAATCACGGCGAAGGTTTCAGGCCAATCGGAGTTACGGATCTTCATATATATATATATATATATACAAAACGGTGAAACAGAGCCAGAACAGAACGCAGAAACAGAGAGAGACAGAGAGACAGATCCAATCTCGGAGGGGCTCTCGCCCCTCCCGTGCCATGGAGGCCATGGACCAGAGGGGAAACCCTTCTCCCATCTAGGGAGGAGGTCAAGGAAGAAGAAGAAGGAGGGGGGCTCTCTCCCCCTCGCTTCCGGAGGCACCGGAGTGCCACCGGGGGCCATTATCATCAATGCGATCTACACCAACACCTCCGCCATCTTCACCAACATCTTCACCAACATCTCCATCACCTTCCCCCCTCTATCTACAGCGGCCCACTCTCCCGCAACCCTCCGTACCCTCTACTTGAACATGGTGCTTTATGCTTCATATTATTATCCAATGATGTGTTGCCATCCTATGATGTCTGAGTAGATTTTCATTGTCCTATCGGTGGTTGATGAATTGCTATGATTGATTTAATTTGCTTGTGGTTATGTTGCTGTCCTTTGGTGCCCATCATATGATTGCGCGCGTGGATCACACCCTAGGGTTAGTTGTATGTTGATAGGACTATGTATTGGAAGGCAAGAGTGAAAGAAGCTTCAACCTAGCATAGAAATTGATGCATACGGGATTGAAGGGGGACCAATATATCTTAATGCTATGGTTGGGTTTTACCTTAATGAACATTAGTAGTTGCGGATGCTTGCTAATAGTTCCAATCATAAGTGCATAGAATTCCAAGTCAGGGATGACATGCTAGCAGTGGCCTCTCCCACATAATACTTGCTATCGGTCTAGTAAGGTAGTCAATTGCTTAGGGGCAATTTCGCAACTCCTACCACCACTTTTCCACACTCGCTATATTTACTTTATTGTTTCTTTATCTAAATAGCCCCTACTTTTTATTTACGTAATCTTTATTATCTTGCAAACCTATCCAACAACACCTACAAAGTACTTCTAGTTTCATACTTGTTCTAGGTAAAGCGAACGTCAAGCGTGCGTAGAGTTGTATCGGTGGTCGATAGAACTTGAGGGAATATTTGTTCTACCTTTAGCTTCTCGTTGGATTCGACACTCTTACTTATCAAAAACTGTTGCGATCCCCTATACTTGTGGGTTATCAAGACCTTTTTCTGGCGCCGTTGCCGGGGAGCAATAGCGTGGGGTGAATATTCTCGTGTGTGCTTGTTTGCTTTATCACTAAGTAATTTTTATTTGCTGTTCTTAGTTGTTCTCTATCTTTAGTTATGGATATGGAACACGAAATACCAAAAAAATTAGGTGTACTTTCTGCTCATGGAGATGGGGAACCTCCTAAAACCCTCGATGCTGGTTATGTGGAAGATATTATGTACTACTTTAATAATCCTAAGAAAACCCCATTCAATTATGTAATGGGAGTAACGTTGGATCAACGTGAATACTTTAGGGATTATCGCTTGACACAAAAAGGGAAACTATTATGGGATCAAATTTATATATTGAAGTGGTATGCTAGACAACTATGCTCGGAATATGATTATACTTGTTGCTCTAGGATGAATTCTCCACACCTCCCCTTTTCATGCAAATTTAATGATAATGAAACCTTGGCTTCTTATGCTAGAGGTATATATGATTACTATGATGTAGAACAAATAGAAGAATTTGTTGCTTTTATGGGTGCTTATGAAATTGAATCTATGTTTAAAGAGTTTGATGATATTGATGATGCTTGTTATAGATCTGAAAATTTAGCTATCCTCAAATATTGCTATGAGAATTATGAATACAATTATGAAATTAATGTACTTATTAAGAAAGTCTCCACTGTCCAAGAAGAGACTAATATTTTGCAGGAATCTATGGAAGAAGAAGTTGATGACACTGTGAGCTCATTGGATGGAAAAGATGAGGAGGAGAGCGAAGAACAAAAGGAGGAAGAGCGGATTGATCACCCGTGCCCACCTTCTAATGAGAGTAACTCTTCAACTCATACATTGTTTAATTCCCCTTCGTGCTTACCGAAGGATGATTGCTATGATGACTGTTATGATCCCTATGATTCTTTTGAAATATCTCTTTTTGATGATGCTTTCTATGCTTATGGCCAAGATGCCAATATGAATTATGCTTATGGAGATGAACTTGCTATAGTTCCTTATGTTAAACATGAAATTGTTGCTATTGCACCAACACATGATAGTCCTATTATCTTTTTGAATTCTCCCGACTACACTATATCGGAGAAGTTTGCACTTATTAAGGATTATATTGATGGGTTGCCTTTTACCGTTGCACATGATGATTTTGATAAATATAATATGCATGTGCTTGCTGCTCCTACTTGCAATTATTATGAGAGAGGAATTATATCTCCACCTCTCTATGTTTCCAACATGATAAAATTGCAAGAAACTGTTTATACTATGCATTGGCCTTTACTAGGTGTGCAGGAATTGTTCTTTTATGACATGCCGATGCATAGGAAGAGAGTTAGACTTCGTCATTGCTTGATATATGTTGCTTTTTTCTCACTACTAAATTACAAATCATTGTTAATTAAAATTGGCTTTGATATACCTTGGGATCCGGGTGGATTCACTACTTGAGCACTATATGCCTAGCTTAATGGCTTTAAAGAAAGCGCTGCCAGGGAGACAACCCGGAAGTTTTAGAGAGTCATTATTTCTGTTGAGTGCTTTCATATAGTCTAAAAACAACAAAAATAAAGAGGGGAACCCAAAACTTTTCAAAAAGGAAAGTGAAAGTGAGAAAGACAAGCACTGTTGAAGTGGGAGAGCTCCTTGAACTTTGTTCATGCTCACGGCAACTTTGTGAATCTTGATTACAGAAAATTTTCAACAAAAATAATTATCCCCTTGTACAATTCCATTGTATTATAAAAATAATGTGCCAAGCTTTGCCTTTAGGATGTTTACATTTGCTTGATGGTTTGTACGGTGCAGGACAGAAACTTTAGCGGTAGTGCGCGATTTTACATTTTTAGCTGGAACGTCAAATGGTTCTGATTATTTTTGCACTGTCTTCCTATACAAATTGTTTATTTTTCCTAATTTTGGTAGAATTTTTCAAGTATCATAAGTATGGTGAATGTTCAAATTATTACAGACTGTTCTGTTTTAGACAGATTCTGTTTTTGATGCATAGTTTGCTTGTTTTGATGAAACTATCGATTCATATTAGTGGATTAAGCCATGAAAAAGTTATATTACAGTAGACACAATGCAAAAACAAAATATGAATTGGTTTGCAACAGTACTTAGAGTAGTGATTTGCTTCATTATACTAACGGATCTTACCGAGTTTTCTGTTGAAGTTTTGTGTGGATGAAGTGTTCGATGATTGAGAAGGTTTCGATGTGAGAAGAAGGAAGAGAGGCAAGAGCTCAAGCTTGGGGATGACCGAGGCACCCCAAGTAAATATTCAAGGAGACTCAAGCGTCTAAGCTTGGGGATGCTGGGGAGGCATCCCCTCTTTCTTCAACAAGTATCGGTATGTTTTTGGATTCGTTTCGTTCATGCGATATGTGCAATTTTGGAGCGTCTTTTGCATTTAGTTTTCATTTTTCTTTTATGCACCATGATCGTATGAGACAGTCCTTGGTTGATTTATAGAATGCTCTTTTCACTTCACTTATATCTTTTGAGTATGGCTTTATAGAATGCTTCATGTGCTTCACTTATATCATTTGAAGTTTGGATTGCATGTTTCTCTTTACATAGACAACCGCCATTTGTAGAATGCTCTTTTGCTTCAGTTATATTTGTTAGAGCGTGGGCATACCTTTTGTTTAAAGAATTAAACTCTCTTGTTTCACTTATATCTATTTAGAGAGATGATAGGAACTGGTCATTCACATGGTTAGTCATAAAATCCTACATAAAACTTGTAGATCACTGAATATGATATGTTTGATTCCTTGCAATAGTTTTGTGATATAAAGATGGTAATATTAGAGTCATGCTAGTGGGTAGTTGTGGATTAGTAGAAATACTTGTGTTGAGGTTCGTGATTCCCGTAGCATGCACGTATGGTGAACCGTTATGTGATGAAGTCGGAGCATGAGGTGTTTATTGATTGTCTTCCTTATGAGTGGCGGTCGGGGACGAGCGATGGTCTTTTCCTACCAATCTATCCCCCTAGGAGCATGCACGTAGTACTTTATTTCGATAGCTAATAGACTTTTGCAATAAGTATGTGAGTTCTTTATGACTAATGTTGAGTCCATGGATTATACGCACTCTCACCCTTCCACCATTACTAGCCTCTCTAGTACTGCGCAACTTTCGCCGGTACCATAAACCCACCATATACCTTCCTCAAAACAGCCACCATACCTACCTATCATGGCATTTCCATAGCCATTCCGAGATATATTGCCATGCAACTTTCATCATCATCATATACATGACTTGAGCATTCATTGTCATATTGCTTTGCATGATTGTAAGATAGCTAGCATGATGTTTTCATGGCCTGTCTGTTTTTTGATGTCATTGCCACGCTAGATCATTGCACATCCCGGTACACCGCCGGAGGCATTCACATAGAGTCATATCTTTGTTCTAGATATCGATTTGTAATATTGAGTTGTAAGTAAATAAAAGTGTGATGATCATCATTATTAGAGCATTGCCCCAGTGAGGAAAGGATGATGGAGACTATGATTCCCCCATAATTCGGGATGAGACTCCGGACTTTACAAAAAAAAATAAAAGAGGCCAAAGAAGCCCACTAAAAAATATTAAAAAAATAAAAAAATGAGAGAAAAAGAGAGAAGGGGCAGTGCTACTATCCTTTTTCCACACTTGTGCTTCAAAGTAGCACCATGTTCTTCATATAGAGAGTCTCTTGAGTTATCACTTTCATATACTAGTGGGAATTTTCATTATAGAACTTGGCTTGTATATTCCGATGATGGGCTTCCTCAAATGCCCGAGGTCTTCATGAGCAAGCAAGTTGGATGCACACCCACTTAGTTTCAGTTAGAGCTTTCATACACTTATAGCTCTAGTGCATCCGTTGCATGGCAATCCCTACTCACTCACATTGATATCTATTGATGGGCATCTCCATAGCCCGTTGATACGCCTAGTTGATGTGAGACTATCTTCTCCTTTTTGTCTCCTCCACCATCATATTCTATTCCACCTATAGTGCTATGTCCATGGCTCACGCTCATGTATTGCGTGAAAGATTGAAAAGGTTTGAGAACGTCAAAAGTATGAAAAAATTGCTTGGCTTGTCATCGGGGTTGTGCATGATTTGAATATTTTGTGTGGTGAAGATGGAGCATAGCCAGACTATATGATTTTGTAGGGATAACTTTCTTTGTCCATGTTATTTTGAAAATACATGATTGCTTTATTAGTATGCTTGAACTATTATTGTCTTAATGTCAAAGGATAGACTATTGCTTTGAATCACTCGTGTCTTAATATTCATGCCATGATTAGACATATGATCAAGATTATGCTAGGTAGCATTCCACATCAAAAATTATCTTTTTTATCATTTACCTACTCGAGGACGAGCAGGAATTAAGCTTGGGGATGCTGATACGTCTCCGTCGTATCTATAATTTTTGATTGTTTCATGCCAATATTATTCAACTTTCATATACTTTTTGGCAACTTTTTATATTATTTTTGGGACTAACATATTGATCCAGTGCCCAGTGCCAGTTCCTGTCTGTTGCATGTTTTCGGTTTCGCAGAATATCCATATCAAACGGAGTCCAAACAGGATAAAAATAGACGGAGCTTATTTATGGAAAATTAGGAAGGAAAATCAACGCGAACCAGTGCCCGAGGTGGTCACGAGGCAGGGGGCGCCCCCCTAGGGCGCGCCCCTACCCTCGTGAGCCCACCGTAAGGCGGTTGATGCTCTTCTTTTGCCGCAAGAAAGCTAATATTCGGAAAAAAATCACGGCAAAGGTTTCAGGCCAATCGAGTTACAAATCTCCATATATATACGAAACGGTGAAACAGAGCCAGAACAGAACGCAGAAACAGAGAGAGACAGAGAGACATATCCAATCTCGGAGGGGCTCTCGCCCCTCCCGTGCCATGGAGGCCATGGACCAGAGGGGAAACCCTTCTCCCATCTAGGGAGGAGGTCAAGGAAGAAGAAGAAGAAAGAGGGGCGCTCTCTCCCCCTCGCTTCCGGTGGCACCGGAGTGCCACCGGGGGCCATTATCATCACCACGATCTACACCAACACCTCCACCATCTTCACCAACATCTCCATCACCTTTCCCCCTCTATCTACAGCGGTCCACTCTCCTGCAACCCGCTGTACCCTCTACTTGAACATGGTGCTTTATGCTTCATATTATTATCCAATGATGTGTTGCCATCCTATGATGTCTGAGTAGATTTTCGTTGTCCTATCGGTGGTTGATGAATTGCTATGATTGATTTAATTTTCTTGTGGTTATGTTGCTGTCCTTTGGTGCCCATCATATGATTGCACGCGTGGATCACACCCTAGGGTTAGTTGTATGTTGATAGGACTATGTATTGGAGGGCAAGAATGACAGAAGCTTCAACCTAACATAGAAATTGATGCATACGGGATTGAAGGGGGACCAATATATCTTAATGCTATGGTTGGGTTTTACCTTAATGAACATTAGTAGTTGCGGATGCTTGCTAATAGTTCCAATCATAAGTGCATAGAATTCCAAGTCAGGGATGACATGCTAGCAGTGGCCTCTCCCACATAATACTTGCTATCGGTCCAGTAAGGTAGTCAATTTCTTAGGGGCAATTTCGCAACTCCTACCACCACTTTTCCACACTCCCTATATTTACTTTATTGTTTTTTTATCTAAACAGCCCCTACTTTTTATTTACGTAATCTTTATTATCTTGCAAACCTATCCAACAACACCTACAAAGTACTTCTAGTTTCATACTTGTTCTAGGTAAAGCGAACGTCAAGCATGCGTAGATTTGTATCGGTGGTCGATAGAACTTGAGGGAATATTTGTTCTACCTTTAGCTCCTCGTTGGGTTCGACACTCTTACTTATCCAAAACTGTTGCGATCCCCTATACTTGTGGGTTATCACACGTTCGCGACTAGAATGACAACGCTGCGTACGCTTCGACCAGGTGGGTCCCGACTGTCAGGCACTTCTTTGCGTGCGAAGATGTAGCTGGTGGGTCCCAGCAGTCAGGGGCGAATTGTTTTTTTGTTTTTGCCCGGATGCACTTCCTTGCGTGCGAAGATGTAGCTGGTGGGTCCCAGCAGTCAGGGGGAAACGTTTTTCCGCGAAATATGGTGGCCCGTCCGGTGGGTCCCCACTGTCAGGTGGAGGAATAATTATTTTGCGCGTAATAAGGAGGCACTTCCATGCTGCGGCCGTGGACCTAGCTGTCAGCCTCTCCACATATAGTCCACGTCCGATGGAAGCCGTTCCTTGACCATGTTGACCACGCCGCGCCGAGAGCACCAGGGCGGTGGATGACGGCGAGGCCAAGGAAGGGGATGACGCGAAGCCGGGGAAGACACAGTAGTGGATGCCCACACATAGAGGAGTACGGCGGTTCACTGGTTCGCTGCGGTGTGAGGCTGCCGTCGCCGCAGAATAACAGGGGGTGTGGGTGAGTAGAGGGATGGCCTGGCTAGCGATGGGAATAGTAGGGGGCGGTGAGGCCTCCGGGGCAGCACAGCCGGCCACGGGAGGCAGGAGCATGCGACACGACCGGTGCTGCTTTGGGCGGCTGGAGCAACAAGACCAGAGGTTGAAGAAGCACTACGGCCATTGGATGGACATCGTACGGTCACTGGAGCTAGAATCGTTCATATTGACTAAGTTGACAAAGCACTCCGTCCCCGTCAACTTAGTAGGCCCACAAGTCAGCCTCCCACCAAGGTGGGTCCCAACTAGCAGGGGGAGTATTCATTTTTTGTGCGTAATAAGGAGGCACCTCCGGTGGGTTCGAGCTGACAGCGGGGGGAACGTTTTTTTTGCGAAATACGTTGGCCCGTCCGGTGGGTCCCGATAGTTAGGGGGGAAACGTTTTTTTCGCCAAATACGGTGGCCCGTCCGGTGGGTCCCCGTTGTCAGGTGCAGGAATAATTATTTTCCGCGTAATAAGGAGGCACTTCCTTGCGGCTGCCGTGGACCCAGCTGTCAGCCTCTCCACGTATAGTACTCTTCTGATGGAAGTCGTTCCTTGACCACATTGACCACGCCGCGCCGAGAGCACCAGGGCGGTGGACGACGGCGAGGCCTAGGAAGGGGACGACGCGAAGCCAGGGAAGACGCGGCAGTGGATGCCCACGCGGAGAGGAGTACGAGGGTTCACTGGTTTGGCTGCGGTGTGAGGCTGCCGTGCCGCAGAATAACATGGGGTGTGCGTGAGTGGAGGGATGCCTTGGCCAGCGGTGGGAGTAGTAGGGGCGGTGAGGCCTGCGCGGCAGCACAGCCGGCCACAGGAGGCAGGAGCAGGCAGCACGACCGGCGCTGCTTTGGGCGGCTGGAGCAAGAAGACTAGAGGTTGAAGAAGCACGACGGCCGTTGGATGGACATCGTACGGTCACTGCAGCTAGAATCGTTTATATTGACTAAGTTGACAAAGCCCTTGGTACGCGTCAACTTATTAGGCCCACAGGTCAGCTTTCGAAATGGTGCGCCCCAGATGTCAGGGGGAGGAATCATTTTTTGGGCAGGTGAAGCTAGAATATCCGAGATTGAAGAAGAAGCACGACATCTGTTGGATGGACATCCAACGGCCACTGTTGCTAGAAGCGTGTGTTGACTATAAGTTGACAAAGCCTTGCATACGCGTCAACTCTTTTTTTAAGGGGACGTGTCAACTTAGTAAGGCCACAAGTGTGTGGCAGAGAACTTATAGCCCATTTGAGATTTGTAAGAATGTGCAGCCAATTTTTGAATTCTAATGGAATTTACTACAGCCCATTTACAGTTTGTTAAAAGTATAACCCATTTCAACTAACCGTTCAAAATAGAATTCAATAAAATTTCCCACATTTTGATGGGATTCGAAATATTTTTATCCCAAAATTTCTACTCAGATTAAATACAATTTCAATAGAAATTTATATTACGTAAAAATCCAACGAAACATTGCGCTCGCAACAATTAATGAAATTAAATTTTTTAATATCCAAAAATAATATTTTATAAAATAATTACGTGTTTGGTGCATTTTTTATAGTTACTGCCAGTTTTTATAATTACATCCCATTTATTATTTCATAAAGCCCATTTTCTTGTTAAGCCTAATGCATCCCTCCTAGGAAAGATTTGCAGCCCAGCGGGGCGGAGAATAACAACTAGACCTTGCCTGGGTATTCCTAAAAAAAGTATAGCTGGGCTAGCCATTTTCAGCTTGAAAAAATTAATATCTAGGCTGGATATCTGGCCTGGGCTAGACGGGCCACAGCCCGCCCAGTTAATAGCCGCAACGATGTTTTCGTTGTTGTTCAGAGGAGAAAAATTAATATCTGGGCTAAACATCGCTCAAGAAAAACTTTGCAGTGCTCACACCTCAAAAACACAAATACTGCTCGAGTTGCTTGGTCCCAGCTGTCGGCCGCTTCTTGTGCAATTCTCTCGTTTATTGACTACATAGGTTGACAATGGTGTGGAACCCTGATGTCAGGAAACCAGGAGGAAGCAAAAAATATTGTTTTATATACTAATAAGGAGGCACTTGCGTACGTGCGGCTATGGCCCTGGTGGGTCCCCACTGTCATCCTCTCTAAGTAAAGTCATCTCCTCATCCTCATGGCTGTTGACCATGTTGACAATGCGAGACGTTGGCGCCACCGCGAGCACAACAACTTGAAGGACGACGGAGAGGGCCTCGCGGGCCCTACGAATGGTCTGATATAGCACCCGCAGCTCATTCGGGAAGCCAGGATCATAGGGCCACATGTCCGCGACGGCATTGTCGTTCGCTTGTT
The DNA here is from genome assembly GCF_003073215.2 of Triticum urartu. NCBI lineage: Eukaryota > Viridiplantae > Streptophyta > Magnoliopsida > Poales > Poaceae > Triticum > Triticum urartu. The sequence continues at coordinate 153,293,971 of NC_053023.1, forward strand.
CACCGGTGCTCATTGAGGAGACGGAGGTTGCGGCACAGGTCCTCCTGCGCTGATAGCTCTTCCGCCATTAGGGCATCGAAGTGCGGCCGCACGTGCTCTATGGTGAACATGGCATGAACTGGCTTGGACAGTGGCACCGGCTCCTGGTCGGAAGCTACGTCCATCGTCTGATTGTCGTCTCTCAGCTCGGCGAGGTAGCTAGCGAGCTAGCATGTCCAGCTGCTAGACCGACCCACTACCAAGCACGAGTCTGACTGCCCTGGCCCACCCAGACCGCCTCCCTCGCCCACACGCGCTTTCCACCTGAAACGGTCAGCGCCGCCCGCCCCGCTTCCCGGTGCATGCGATTGCTCCGCCTTCAACCGACACAAGTGTCGTCCGTCCGTCCTTCTGCCGCCCACATTAATGATATGCGGTTGCCAAGGCGGCTACTCCGGCGCCACACGCCCGTCCCTCCGCCGCCCACCATTGCTATATAAATTGTTGGGCCGGCCATAGCCGCAGCCATCCGCATCTGTTCCTATTCTCCTGTCCACACCACTTCTTCCCACCATGGTTTCCTCGTGCTCCAGCGCTCTTCGGGACGGGCGGACGACGGACCACAAGGAGATGGCAGCCATTGCTGCAGACTGGCTGGCCGGCAGGCAACTGGAGGACGACGACGTCCCAATGGAGAACATGGTAGTCGACGATCCGGTGCCAACCCCCTCCTCCGCGCCATCCTCGCCGGTGCATTGCACCATGACCATCGGCAAGGCCTGTGCCCAATATATGGACACGGTGAGGCAGAAGCATGAGGAGCAGTTCCGGGAGGCGCAGGCCGACGCCGCCTACAACCACCATCTCCTCCAGGAGCACCTGCAGGCAGAGGAGAAGATCGCCGCAGAGCGGGTGGAGCAGGAGGCGCTGCTCGACTCGTACCGCTCCGCCCGCGAGGGCCGCCTCGAGCACTGGCGGTACCGCATGCGAGTGGCGGAGGCTGCGGCCGCCTACAAAGAGGGCAATGAAGCAGGCAAGGCGCTGTTTGGCGAGACCGAGGACGAGGCAGAGGACAATGCCGACTCCGACGAGTCCCCGCTCTGCTGGCGTCGACGAGGCCCTGCTCCGCCGAGGCCCGCGACGCCAACAACGAGGCAGAGGACCCCGCCGGCTCCGCCGAGGCCCCACCCTGCCAGCAATGAGGGGGAGGATTTCCCCTGCTTCGCTGAGGCGCCGCCCGCCGGCAACGAGATGGAGGACATCGCCGGCTGCGCCGAGGCCCCGCCCCGCTGCCAGCGAGGCCGCGCCACACAGGAAACAAGGAAGAGTAGAACATGGTAGGCCGCCGCCGCTCGGTTCCAAGTAAGGCCACCGCTGCTACCCTCGGTTGAAGCCAAGCTAGGCGGGTTGACCACTGACGGCCGGTTAGCTTCTTGACGGCGACATGGAGTCGGAGAGCTATGTTGGAGAAGGATGCTGCTTCTACTTAACTGCTGGTGCAGTTGGCTGACTGAAAAGTGGGCCCAACAGGCATCTGGGCCACATGTTAGTTATGCAACTGCACCTACAGTTAAGTCACTGAAGCTTTTGTTAGGCTCAGTAGGACACATGTGGGTAGCTTCGGTTAATTAATTATACCTCTAGCGCACCCCTTTTTAGTTGAAGAATGTATGAAATGTAATGAAATCCGACATGTTTATATGAAATCCGACCGTGTATGAATGAATTTATTTCGATTAGTTCGAATTCTTGTATCACTGGCATTGGATGAACATGCAAAACAATACGTACTAGCATTATTCCCAGGGTGATCACCTCGTTTGCAGCAGTTTCACATGTACTCCCTCCGGTCCTTCCTAGTCTGCATACAAGTTTTGTCTGCAATCAAAGTATCTCTACTTTGACCAATCTTATAGAAAAAAGTATGCACTTTCACAATGTGCGAAGTAAAAAGGAACAGAAGGTGTATAAAGGGTTTGAGCAACTTTTTAGCGTTCCTGTACATTGCAATCAAACACACGGGCCTGGCAATTCATAGAGAACATTCAAAACAATCGATGATTATGCATCTCAGCAATTCACATGTCAGAGCCAATATTTACTTCACAACTAAAGAATAAAGAAAAAATGGATCGACGCTGCTGACAGTAAAGGGCGTCCCATTCGAAAATATCAAACGCATGTCTTCTTGCTAAAATCAATGAGACAAATTTGACAAGGTTTTCCCGTTCCAAAATATGAAATGCCTATGATTGTGGAATGGGAAGGGTTTGCCTTCAGTTCAGACATTGACATGGCACCTCGTGCTAAATAAACCAGCTGTTCTTTTTGTGCAGTTCCACCAAAATCAACCAAATTCGCGCGTAGCTTGTATGATTTCGCCCTTATATGTTGCAACACCTTGAACTTATCGACACCTCCTTTCTTGTGGTGGAAATGAATGATTCGATGTATTCATGAACATTTTGTGCAGTTCCCATTGAAATCAAGCCGAGCACCCTGTTTACACAAATACAAAAAAAGTGATTAGTATAAAGCAAACTGTACTATTAATTGATAGCTTAAACAGGCACCGACATGGTCCATGTAGAGCACACTTTTTGAAAAATGGAACTCAACGGAAAGAATCCTAGAACAACAGTGTACTCGCGCATCACAGCAAGAAAATGGAGATTTTTCAGTCCTTCTGAGCTGAAGTTAGTTTGGTCTTGTGGGGGGTAATGTAACCATCCTTCAACTGATCCTTCTGATGAGAAGATAGACATGGCTTCTTCATCCTGGCATAATCGAAACTAGTCACTTCACATACTCCATATTCTTCTTCAGAGGAGGATGATCCCGTTGTGCAAAGACAAGAGGATAACTAAATGCTAGCATCCCTGTTTGCTCGAAAAAAGGAAAGGAAATATTTAAAACAACACAGATGAAGCACTTCTCAAGTACAATACCACTTTTTGGTGATAGTATCTAAACAGTAGCACAACACCAATAGAGATGACAAAGATCAATCATATGGATGAAATCAGTGGGCGAGTACCAACCTTTGTCAGGAGGCTTATTGTGTAGAGCATACATATGAAGCACTTCTCCGGAACCATCTGTTTCTATCTACTGTGGTGGCCATGCTTACTATATACTCCTCGATTAGATTAATGTTTCCAACATCTTCTTGCGCAGTTCCACTAAAATATATGGTATCTTCAAAGAGGATCCCTGTTTGCACAAGTAGAGATAATTACATATTACATTAAGAGTGTCATCAAATCAGTGGCAAAACAATTGATCGTTCCAGCCATAGCAACAAATTAAGATGCAAATCTATATCATTACTTGTGTCATCACAGTTCCAGTGCTTCATTACAGCACCAGGAGTTGATTTTTGTTTTTCTTCCGCTTGTTCTTCCCCTTCATCACTTGGTTCAATAACAGACAAGCTTCGCCTTCAATGTAAGATTTGGCATGTCAATTAGGTTGCACAAGTATAGCACTAAACAATGACATTAATTTTCTGATGAAAGTGGCAAAATACAGGTCAACAGTTGTGAAATATCCTTATCTTACCTCAATGGGATATTGCGGTGCACATACAGATTGGAAGTCTTGTCTCCATTTGTGCAGTTCACTAAAATCAAGCAACATTATTGTAGAAGTAGCACAACATATGAAAGCACACTGCAGAATCATGTGAAAGAAGGCTAGTACTGACCTCTGATGACGCGAAATTCAAACAACTCACAAGAAGAAGATCTGAACCAAATTTGCCAACACGGATAGGAAGTAAGATCTCCTCTTGTGCAGTTCCACTAAGATCAAGAAATAAACCAATATTGTCGGTGTGCACAAAACACTCCTAAAACAATAGTATTTTGTGCAGTGCGACAAAAGGTCACAATGGCAACGAGGTGAAGTAGATAACCCTATTTACACAGAGGTGCAAAGGAAACAACTAGTGGTCAATAACGATGGACGACACAGAAGCCAACAAAAAGAAACATCTACCTTACCTAAATGGGAAACAAAGCAAGACGGTAGCATTTCTCAAACAGTGGCATTGATTAATATTAACAGAGAGATTATATTAACAATAAAATTCATTAAACATGTAATTTTCTTTTAACTGTGGCATTGCATCAATTTTCCAGCAGCATTATTAGAGGGTGCTTGTTTACATGGACATTTTGGTGGAGGGACTAAAAAAACTTCGTGTCAGTCCCATCTAAACCAAACATGAGGGACTTTTAGGGACTAAAAGTGGGCATTTGGGACTAAAGAAAGAAGACCCCGAGGGAGAGTTTTTTGGGACTTTTTCCAACAGTTGTCCCTGCCACGTGATACGTCTCCAATGTATCTATAATTTTTGATTGTTCCACGCTATTATATTATATATTTTGGATGTTTATGGGCTTTATTAAACACTTTTATATTATTTTTGGGACTAACCTATTAACCTGAGCCCAGTGCCAGTTTCTGTTTTTTCCTTGTTTTAGAGTATCGCAGAAAAGGAAAATCAAACGGAGTCCAATTGACCTGAAACTTCACGGAACTTATTTTTGGACCAGAAGAAGCCCACGGAGTATCGGAGATGGACCAGGAGAGTCCCGGGCTGCCCACGAGGGTGGGGGGCGCGCCCCCCTGCCTCGTGGACAGCCCGGAGGTCCACCGACGTACCTCTTCCTCCCATATACACCCATATATCCTAAAAACTTCGAGGAGCACAATAGATTGGGAGTTCCGCCGCCAGAAGCCTCCGTAGCCACCGAAAGCCAATCTAGACCCATTCCGGCACCCTGCCGGAGGGGGAAGCCTTCTCCGGTGGCCATCTTCATCATCCCAGTGCTCTCCATGACGAGGAGGGAGTAGTTCTCCCTCGGGGCTGAGGGTTTGTACCAGTAGCTATGTGTTTGATCTCTCTCTCTCTCTCGTGTTCTTGAGGTGATACGATCTTGATGTATCGTGAGCTTTGTTATTATAGTTGGATCTTATGATGTTTCTCACCCTCTACTCTCTTGTAATGGATTGAGTTTTCCCTTTGAAGTTATCTTATCGGATTGAGTCTTTAAGGATTTGAGAACACTTGATGTATGTCTTGCGTGGGATACCCGTGGTGATAATGGAGTATTCTATTGATCCACTTGATGTATGTTTTGGTGATCAACTTGCGGGTTTCGTGACCTTGGGAATCTATGCATAGGGGTTGGCACACGTTTTCATCTTGACTCTCCGGTATAATCTTTGGGGCACTCTTTGAAGTACTTTGTGTTGGTTGAATAGATGAATCTGAGATTGTGTGATGCATATCGTATAATCATACCCACGGATACTTGAGGTGACATTGGAGTATCTAGGTGACATTAGGGTTTTGGTTGATTTGTGTCTTAAGGTGTTATTCTGGTACGAACTCTAGGGCTGTTTGTGACACTTATAGGAATAGCCCAACGGATTGATTGGAAAGAATAACTTTGAGGTGGTTTCGTACCCTACCATTATCTCTTTGTTTGTTCTCCGCTATTAGTGACTTTGGAGTGACTCTTTGTTGCATGTTGAGGGATAGTTATATGATCCAATTATGTTATTATTGTTGAGGGAACTTGCGCTAGTGAAAGTATGAACCCTAGGCCTTGTTTGAACGCATTGAAATACCGTTTACGCTCACTTTTATCATTAGTTACCTTGCTGTTTTTATATTTTCAGATTACAAAAACCTTTATCTACCATCCATATAGCACTTGTATCACCATCTCTTCGCCGAACTAGTGCACCTATACAATTTACCATTGTATTGGGTGTGTTGGGGACACAAGAGACACTTTGTTATTGGTTGCAGGGTTGCTTGAGAGAGACCATCTTCATCCTACGCCTCCTACGGGTTGATAAACCTTAGGTCATCCACTTGAGGGAAATTTGCTACTGTCCTACCAACCTCTGCACTTGGAGGCCCAACAACGTCTACAAGAAGAAGGTTGTGTAGTAGACATCACCACGCATCGCACCTTGTCTCCGTTAGTTCATTACTAGGGGTATACATTGTCTTTTAGCATGTCATTTAATAACCTCTAGTCCATGTTTAGTGCCTGGAACCAAGCAGGTAGGGACTAGGGAGTTTTTAACCAAACAGGGCCTTAGATTAACAACAGCTAAAGAGTTGCACGGGACAGTGGACGCACCAGCACCATGTGCATCTACCGATGTACTGGGGTGATGCACAGTCTGTTGCAAAAAAGAACAAACAACCAAGGAGCATATTTTTGTTGGTCCCAGTTTTGTTATCTTTAGGCATCTTTCCCTATGTGAGCGCAGCAAATCTAGTCCTGCTCAAACTCTACAGCCTTGTCCCCCAAAACAAAAGATCAGTTCATTACAGATGTGCGTACTGCGTTTGTCATTGTTTTCCCTTTTCGACCAACGTAGGTGCTGGATAGCCAGTCTGTACTAGTACTTTCCCCATTTCCTTTCCTCTGTGAACCACGTCCTAGATTTATGCTATACAACTTTCCCCACTACTTTCCCCCATTCCTGTCCTCTTTGAACCATGTCTTAGATTCATGCGATACAACTTCCCCCTTCCTTTCCTTTTTGAACCACGTCCTAGATTCATGCTATACAACTTTTCCCACTACTTCCCCCATTCCTTTCCTCTTTGAACCACGTCCTAGATTCATGGTATACAACTTTCCCCACTACTTTCCTGTTTGATCCAACACCTAGATTCGAGTGCAGAAGCGGAAAAAGCCCACATGCAGCTAGAGCAATGCATGTGGAATAAGTAAATTATACCTTAAGGTTCTTGGGGTGTGGTTCGGTGGGCGACCGGAGGCCGTTCGACCCACACTATGTACGTCGGCAAAAAAGAAGGGGTCGGAGGCCCTCCCGCGACGCCGCTGGGTGAAAGTGAACAGCTGCGCGAGTAGTGGATTCCCTCCGCCCTCGCCGACGGTGACAATGTTAAGCCTCCTTCCCTTCCCGGCGGACGGATCCTGCCAGCTCTTTGACCAGCAGTGAGGGGAGAGAGAGAGGCCAACGAAGTCTTGTTTAGATCTGGAGAGGGTGAGAGAGTGTGAAGAGAGCAACTACAAGCAAACCAGCAGTGAGGGGAGAGAGAGAGAGGCCAATGAAGTCTTGTTTAGATCTGGAGAGGGTGAGAGAGTGTGAAGAGAGCAACTACAAGCAGACCAGCAGTGAGGGGGGGATAGAGAGAGAGGCCAACGAAGTCTTATTTAGATCTGGAGAGTGAGAGAGAGTGTGAAGAGCGCAACTACAAGCGCTGAGGCTCCAGCATGTATATATATACCGGAGAGAGCGTGAAGAGTGCAAACCCTAGAAAACAAGCGCCAAGGCTGCAGCTTATACGTGATGAGGTGATTGTACGGTCACTACGAGATCGTATAGCTCCGTATCCATCCATTTTAACCAGTAGTACGTTACCTCTATCCACGTAGTACGTTGGGTCCCACCAGTCAGAGGGTGAAACAAACAAATTAATAAGAAAAACTAAAAGCACCAGCGGTGTATCTTACCTGACACATCTCGCTACTGCTTGGGAACACTGTCCAATTGATGCCTCTGTTCACTCATGTACTATTTTAAGTGAATCCTTATTATAACATGCACACAATTTTGGGCACTTGTATTCGACCTAAGTCAGTGTGCCACCGTATCTCGTAGGAATGCCTCCGTCTAGGTGTAATAAGTCATGTTAGAAGGTGCAGCGGGACCAAGGTGCAAGCATATTGGAGGAGAAGGAGAAACTTGACCGGTCATTCCTCCAATCAATGCCCTTATTTCTGTCTCTAAATGCAACAATTAATCCAAACAACTAAGAGATGTTGTTTTAGCTACCATGCAGGGCCACGTATTAACTCGCATGCAAACCGACTTTGATTTCTTGACTGATCAACGCGTAGTTGTGCTCCATGCATTGGGTTTCCGGGGGAGATAACAAGGCAGAGTAAGGAGCGTTTTGTTACATTTCTTAGGCTAGTCATAGTGGTGAGTAACTTGGACTAGTACAACATGCATATGTTACTAGTCTATGTTACTACTACGCGAAGTTTGCCGTCGGAAGCGAGCCGATCTGGCTCTCCTGAGCTAGCAAGGTTTTTCTAGCCCACCCAAGCTAGCTGGTCCACAAAAGCTAACATATTTTAACAGTTACAAATGCCTAACCTTGCCCGGCTATGCTATAAGCTGTTCTTGCTAAGGATCCAAACGCTCCCTAAGTAACAATGCTTGCTAGCAACAAGGCCAGGAGGGGATTGAGATGCGAAGTTAATGGACGACGCCTAAACATTTTGGGAATATCTGATTTCCGTAGGATGACTTAACACCTAGACGGAGGGAGTACTACTCCTCAGTCCAGTTTTGATGGAATATTCGTCACCTCTTCTCTTCTTATACGTACTCCATTTCTATCTCACTTCCTGTGGCTTCGCACTCGCACGATTTTCCTATTCTATGAACCTGTGTGCGTGTGTGTGTGTGTGTTTAACAGCATGTGTGTGTTAGAGAGAGTGACATATCGACCTACTCCTACAGAGAGATGGTGTGTAGTGTACGATTTTAGCCGCCAGAGTCAGTGCATCGTCTCGTTTCCGGGCGCCCGATAGGGGCAGGCGGACAGCTGCCACGCCCGCTCCTGACCAGCCTGGCCCACCCAAAGCCCCTCCATTGCCCGCGCGCTTCCCGCCCGAAACGGTCAGTGCTGCATTCATGCCCGGGCAGAGCGGACGCGAGCTCTCACTGGCGCCTGCGTTGAAGGGAGAAGCGGATTCAAGAATGATGGTTGCTTCGTCTGTCCAACTTACTGCTGGGTCTATGTGATTTGACGGCTCATTGGTCATTATTACTGAGGTGGTAGGACTGTTGGATGTTCCACGCTTTCGGCGAAAGGAGGTATTACTAGATTACAGTTTTCTCCATTCTTACGGCGGAGGAGTGCAAGAGCAGTGAAAACACGCAGGCTCAGTGATTACATGGCCCACCTCACACTATCACCATATTTTCTGGACACCGTGCGGCACCTAACTCTTTACATAGTACTCCCTCCGTTCCTAAATATAAGTCTTTGTAGAGATTCCACTAGGTGGACTACATACGGAACAAAATGAATGAATCTACACTTAAAATGCATCTATATACATCCGTATGTGGTTCATGGTGAAATCTCTACAAAGACTTATATTTAGGAACAGAGGAAGTACTTGTATAGTATGTACTATAATTTATCAGCGAGATAGTACAATGCAGTATGTGCGATTAAAGATTACTAGGACTAGTTGATGAGACATAAACTCATCACAAATACAGTACGTACAAGCCAGTAGAGGTATGTGTGGGGCAAAGAAGTAGAGAAATATCCACATGGAGTGATGTGGGCAGCTGGAGCAGTGGTGCAAGCCGGATGTAAAGGGCGTTGTACCTGAGGGATGTCGGGACGTAGTTCAACCTAGAGGAGGGCGGCAGGAGGAGGCAACTACCTACGTCGCGGCAGTGAGCAATGGACGAAGGCAACCTCAACGGCTTTGTGAGAGATAATGGCGGGGACCCCTGACCGGGACGTGCCGACAGTGGGTTTTCGCCATCGGCGACAGCTACCGCATATACACTAAGCATCCACCCCTTCCCCCGGCGGACGTGATCCGCCGAGATGTTAGAGATGTGGCCACAGTTGTTTTATGCGAGAGAGTGTGAAAACTGAAGAGAGCAACCCCAGCAAGCAACCATGTAGGCTCGTCCTGCCTATGTATATACTGGAGCGGTTTCCCTTTCTCTCCATATGAACCTATTTATATTGCGTACGTGCCACTGAAGAAAAAAACTTTATTTATAAATGACGCGGCACCTACTACTCGTTCTCCTATAAACCTTGCGCTTGGCATCTCCAAACTATTAACCTTGCGATTGGCTCTTCGTCTCTTCGGGAAGTCGAGCAATAATGGTACTGCAGTATATATCGTTCTGGCTATATGAGACAGAATGAATTGCTGTACGTCCACCACATGGCGAGGGTCGAGGGCGAGTGCGTACTATTACGTCCATTTCAATATGGACTACATACGGAGCAAAATGAGTGAATCTACACTCTAAAATACGTCTATATACATCAGTGTTTGGAGTATGTATTAGTAGTTCATATTGAAATCTACTAAAGGACATATATTCCAAACAATATGATAATCTCTCTAACCAAGGTAGGGACGAGGAGTAAACGGAGGGAGTACTAGTAAAAATTTCTCCTCGTCCTGCGAGCCACTGCGCGCGTGGGTGAGGGAGCGGGCATACTAAGCAAGCTTCTCCTCGTTCTGCGAGTTGACGGGACACATCAAAAGTACTCCAGTGTATAGAGCCTTGCCTCTAAGGTAGGCCCCACATGGTTTGCCTCTTTTTTAACATAACGCGTCAAGTCACAATTTGTTTGTTCACCCGTGGTAGATGATCCTCCCTCCATCTAGTGGACAACCAGTACATGTGTCAAGTTACCATGTGGGCTGCCTTTTCTTATAGAAATGAGCTCCACCGTGTACCCGCGCGGGTGTGGTTAGGAGAGAGATGGGAGTACGTGCACCGTGCGTGCACCTCTTCTCTTCGTGCACGTCCCCCACCTACGTGGGTGTGTGTGAGAGATACAAACCTAGACAAATGGCTTGTGCGTTCGTGAATGTATTTGTGGGAATATGTGTCGATGACATCTCAAACAAAATTTGGCATGCAATGTGTGTGAAATGGAGGCCTATCCATATCATATATAGAGGGTTGGGCGATCCACGAGAAGAGAGGGAGGGGTCATAGATATCGATAGAGTCGAGGAGAGGATCAAGTGGGTGGGTGCGAGATCGATGAAGAGAGCCATTGTAATTGTGTGTGTGCAAGTCAAAGATATAGGGCGACTGACCTAGCTACCGGAACGTCATAGGGCACAGGTCAAGTTTGTGTGTGGCAGGGAGACATGACTAGAGCGCTCAATGTATCGGTGTGTGTGTGTGCGAGGGGGTGGGGGGAGGGGTAGGCAGAGGCCTAACTATAGAGGTAGAATGACTCATATATGTGTTGAGAAGGAGAGACCCAGCTATGTCTTGAGGGAGATCGGTCGACGTCCATACATAACTGAAGGACGGGAAATAGGATGGGACAGAGAGATAGAGGAGAGAGAGAGGGAGGGAGAGAGGTAGAGTGTTGGATGGGTGATGGAGTTGCTTCTCGAAGATGGTGGGAGAGGCCTACTAGACAAACTAAGGGTGGAACTACAATATTATCAATAAGAGTGGGGATGTGTTTCTGTGTGTGCCTGTGCGTGATAGATCTGTCAGGACACATCCATGGATGATGAAGGGGAACCATGTGTTTGGTAAGCAAACCTAACTAGATTGGTAGATCAATTGTTGTTTGTTGGAGAAAGGGAGAGACACAACTAATGAGGTATATCGATCGACGCGTGGGGAAAAACAAGTTATAAGGACCTAGCTAGCTATATGTATAGCGGGAGATCGGTCGGTGTACATCCATTTGTTAGAGGCAAATAAGGCCCGGCGAGACGGATAGGCAGAAAGAATGGAGCTAGGAGGTGGTGCGAGAGGCCCAGCTACTAGCTATATAGCGGGAGGGGTGTGCGGTTGTGAGATCGATGAAAAGAGGGGCGAGAGTTTACACGTGTGTGGGACCGTATGAGAGACACGAGGCAAGGACACATAAAGGAGGAGATTGAAGGTGCGTGTGTATGTTGTAGGCAGACATCGCTGGACAGGTTTATCGATTGGTGTGTGTCAAAAAGGAGTTGTGGAGACTGTGGGAGAATGACCTAAAGAAAAAAAATGAATGTGCGCGATGGATAGAATGCTGAGGGAGGGGGAGGGCGAGGAGGGCATGTGCATGCACGAGAGAAAGTTAGTGGTAGCTACAAAGGTTAGAGGATTGTGTGGTTGTAAGAGACTAACAAAGATCATAATTTGATATGAAAGTGGATTCATATATTTGAACAAGAGATCATAGTGTTTTAAACATATGCATGCATGAATATAGTGGTGATACGCGTGTTGTGGTTTTGCACATGTTATACCATAATGTGATAATGCATGGCGTTTGCAACTCACAGCTAAATGTCGAACAATCTAAACCATACTAAACATCGAACAATCTCACATTTTATTTGAATTTTTGATAAATGTGTGGCGTTTGCAGCTTACAATTAAATATCGAACAATCTAAACAATACTATATATTGAAAATTCTCATATTTTATTTGAATTTGTGGTAATGTGTGGTGTTTGCAACTCACATCTAAATACATGTAGGCGTAGGGGGTGGGGCACCATACATAATGTGATAAACACATTATACATATGAGACATGGTTTAGTTTGTGAAGATCTAGCTAGAGCTTGAAATGTACTATGATTTGAAATAAACATAAAGTGGATTCAAAAAATCGAGTTCGAGTTCATATAGTACACATAGTTCATATGTAACTCGAGACTTATCATGTGGTGTGCTATGAAGATAATACACAAACGATGGTTCAACTTGACAATAATGACGATTGTAGATCTTACTAAAACAGAGAAACGAATTCAAATGCTTTGACTTCACAACAATCATTATTGTAGATCTTATTCAAATAGAGAAACCAATTCAAATTTAGTTCATATTGAAGCGGTAGTATATACGTTTGGAATGCCCTAAAACGTTCATTTGAGTACTAGGTTGCATGCATTATACACGTAGTGAAATATTTTAATTGAACATAACATGAATTCAAAGTTTTGAATGACATTTGTAGTGCGAATTGATTTGGTATAATACACGTTAGGCTTGTCCGGAAATTTCAACCCGCGCCTTGTTAGTCTGAAATATTTAAGATATATCTTTGTCTCGTTGTGCTCTGACAACTCCCTCCATCTCAACCCATGCCTTGCTATTCCAAAATTACACCGCGCGCGAAAACTCCCACCTCCTGAACCGAAAGAACCGCCTTAAATCGGTGGGGGTACTTTCGTAACTTACCCCACATCTCGGTCCCCTGCCTGGTCTGCTCTTGCTCTTGCTCTTGCTCGCGCTGCTGCTCTCGCTCTTGCTCTTGCTTGCGATGCTGCTCCGATTTAGCTACACTTCAGTCGACTGAATCGACTTTTGGGTCAGTCGATTTTCAGGGGGTGGGGGGGGGGGCTCGCCGGAGTTAAGGAAGAACCAGCCGCAGCGGGGAGGGGGGCTCGCCGAAGAGGTACCCCACTATCTATCTTAGGGTTCAGGGTGGGGGTGGTGGTCGCCGACGGTGGTGGGGCGGTGGCGTGGGGATCGCCGGAGAAAAAGCTCGGCACGGGGGCCCTACAGGGATGGCCGGGGCGGCGGCGGACCGGCGGTGGGGTGTGTTTTCAGGGCGGGCAAGGCGGCGCACCGCCGGCCGCGGGCGGCGGGGGCGGCTGTTTGACCGGTGGTGGCTGGCGGCTCAGGGGGGTGGAGGTTGAAGATGAACTACAAGCCCTTGATTTCGTATCCAACGACTGCAAAATCGACTGACCAGAGATGAAAAATTCAGTCGACTGACGTGTAGCCTCACCTCTAGTGCGTTCAGTTTCGACAGTAAAATTCAGTTTCGACAGCAAAATTCAGTTTCGACAGTTAAGTTCAGTTTCGACAGTTAAGTCCACAGATGAGCGGCTGATGTATACAGCTAGCACTTTGTGGTTATGTATTTTAGGTCATCTATTGGAGATGCTATTAGAATTCCACTCAAGTTAACGTTGTCTCTCTTGTCTTGCTTCAGCCTCGGCGTTGTGCAACTCACCGGAGCTACTCCAACGACGAAACCCTCCATCATAGCGGAGCAGTACCTCGGGCTCCATCTCCAGACGCCTAAGATCAACCTCCCCTCCTCCGCCCGCCAAGTCAGCCGAAGCATCCTCATTGGCCAACCCCATCACGCTGAGATCGACATGGCTTCGCCAAAGAGGTTGTACACTTGTTGCATATCTTTTTTACTCTACATGTTATATATATTGTCCACTGAGCACACGGAGTAACGGGAAATACGATCATTTTATCCTACTATATGACAAGCAGTGAGGTACCAGGCAACTTAGCTATCCGTGATGGACTCTCTTGAACGCCATCATTATTTATCTCTGCGCGTTTGAGCTGTGCATTTGTCGATGGCCTTGGGAGTTGAGCTAGTAAGGCAGTGGCCTGGGTCCAAAGTAATAGAAGTAGCACAAAAACATTTTTTAGTGTAGGCTTTTCCTTGCTCAAGCCCGCATACTGGAATCTCCAGTGCTTGAAAGGAAAAGTGAATGAAAAACATAGGAATTGGAAAGTTACGTATGGTACTAATTTTCATGAATTTGGTGCAAAGTAATGGAGCAAAGAAAAACTGTAGGATTTGTTCCTTTAGTGTCTCCTTGAAAGAAAAACCGTAGGAATTTTAATTTCCACTTGTCCTCCTTTTCGAATTCCTATTCATGAAGCACAAGACTAAGAGATAGTAGCATAATAGCTTTATAACCGTACATTTTCTTGTGGTTTGACTTAATCTCACCATGCTTCTTTGCATCCTGTGATCTTCCAATTCTTGTGAACCAAACACCCAGATTGGCAGAAATCCTCTGTTTTTAAATTGAGAAAATTCCTTATTTGACACAATCTTAAAATCTGCTTCCTTGTTTGACATTGAAAAAAAAAATCTTCCCTATATGACATTTTCGTTCATTTTGAGCCCAAATGACACCTGAAAAGACTCTTTTGCCCCTCATGTGGTATGTGTGTGGGGGGCAATAGCGCACACACGCAGCACCAGTGCGAGGGCAGGAGCACACACGCAGCAACACATACACATGCACCAACACACACACACACACGCACGCGCGCACACACGCAACAACACGCACGCGCACGTGCACACACACACACAGGCACACACACGCAGCAACACACATGCACGCGCGCGCAGACACACACACACACATACAGCAACACACACGCACGCAGCACACACACACACACACACGCAGCAGCATCACACATGCATGCAACACATAGGCATGCAACATCACACACACACACGCACGTACACACGCAGTAGCAAACACACACGCAGCGACACACATGCACACACACATGCAGCAGTAGCACACATGTGCGCGTGCACCCACACATGCAATAGCACACACACGCGCACACACATACCGCATGAGGGGCCAAATCGTCTTTTCAGGTGTCATTTAGGCTCAAAATGGACAGAAGTGTCGTATAGGGAATAAAATTTAGGACTAGTGTCAAATAGGGAAGAAAAACTTTTCCAGTGTCAAATAAGGAACCAGATTTTAAGACAATGTCAAATAAGGAATTTTCTCTTTTAAATTCTCTGTTTTGCACGTGCATTCCTATCCTATTCCTGTCTATTTCCTATCCCTGCATTGTTAGAATCCTCAAATTCAAACAAGCCCTTACACAATTACTTCTATTACAGATATGTGTCAAAGAAAACCTTGTGTGGTTTGTCCTGCTCCTGCGGTGCTGTGTTCCACCCCAGCTTAGCTGCTCCAACGACGAAAGGGTTCACCACAGCAGGGATCCGCTCTCCAGACTGTCTTTCGCCGCCTCAGATCTTCTTCCCCACCGCCGGCAGCCACGACAACTGCATTACCATCATCAACTGAGCAGATGACCTTGAGGACTACACGGGTCCACAAGAGAGGTCGCACTCTTCCGTGTCTGCTTACGTTATGCATCGCTTAATATGATGACATGCTACTTTATCGTTGTGTTCACCTATTAGACTTCGAGTCAGGTCCAAACTTATGCTAAAACTTGAGTTTTTAAATGGTTGTGGGGTACATATTGGGGCAGCAGTCAGTACTATCTGTCTACTATCTGGTTAATCTCGGGTGTCTACTATGAGTTTCATGTTGGGTGCAAACAAACATTAAAGGAGCCATTATCTGTATTTTTTAACTAAAGCTATTATCTGCCTGCTATCATTGGTTTTGGGTCTATCCACAGTTTGCTACCATCACTCTGGATTTGTGCATGCACTCCTTACATAATCTCACTATGTTTTATTCCTATGCATGTCAGTTATTGTACACAATGGAACTGAACATGTAGAGCAAAAGAGACGAGCCTTGCGTGGCAATAAAATTTCATGCAGACGTCGCTCTGTGGTGGGCGCAAAGGCAGCCCCCTCCACCCATTTCGGATTGTAATCAAGAGGAAGATAACTGTTCTGAGGGGGATTCAGAAGCAGAAGACCACTCCTATTTACCCCATGAGGTCTTCGCTCTAACTTCACATGCTGATGTTGGTTATATAATGCATATGGTGCCTTGCATTGCTTACTTTATACATCAAATATGTCAACTGCTTAATTTAGACATGCTTTGTGTGAATGCCATCTGTTTAGTTTATTCATCGCTAATGTGAATTATGCAATGCCATCTTGTTTAGCCAGGCATCATATATGTGAATTTTGCAATGCGATCCTGCTTAGCCAGTCATCTTATATGTGAATTATATCAGGCCATCCTTTTTTTCGTTACGTATTACATTTGTCAACAATGTTAGTACATTCAACTACTCTTCGTGTGCATCAGCCATTTGACATGGTGATGGAAAATTCTGGAGTGAAAACAAGGTCTTTAGAGCAGACTATGCTATCTGATGAAGCGCATATCTTGCTGGTTACGGATAGCTCCTCAGAGGAGGATTCAGAGACAGATGATCAGTCCTATTCCCCCCCGAGGTGTATGCTCTAATTAACTTGGCAGGGTTATGTTGCTCAAATCATGCATATGGTGTCTTGCATTGCGATGTCATTTGATTAGTTTAGACATGCTTTGTGTGAATGCCACCTGTTTAGTGTCTAATTACCATATATGTGAATTATGCATTGCCATCTTGTTGCAAGACATTATATATGTGAATTATGCAATGCTATCTTGTTGCAAAGGCATTATATATGTGAATTATGCAATGCCATGCTGTTGAGCCAATCATCATGTATGTGAATTATATCATGCTATCATTTTTTTGTATTACGTGTTCCATTTGTCAACAACGTTTGTATATTCAACTACTCTTCCTGTGCATCAGCCATTTGAAAGCGGTGATGGAAGTATCTGGAGTGAAAACAAGGTATTCAAAGAAGACAATGCTACCTGCTGAAGCAGACATCTTGCTGGATACAGAGAGCTCCTCAGAGGAGGACTCAAAGACTGATGACCAGTCCTATTTCCCCCCGAGGTCTATGCTCAAACTTGGCAGGGTTATATTACCCATGTCATGCATGTTATCTTGCATTGCTTAGTTTTTACATCATATATGGATTGCCATCTGCTTACTTGCTTACTATATAAATCATATATTTGAATTATATCATGCCATCATGTTTACATACACAACATCTATCTGAATTATGGCATGGCAACCCATTTAATAAAGACATCATATAGTTATATCATCTCATCCTGTTTAGTGTTTACAGTCATCATATTTTGAATTATGTCATTCTATCCGGGAATTATATCATGCTATCATGTTTCCATAGGCGGCATGTATGTGAATTATGGCATGCCAACCTATTTAATAAACACATTATATAGTTATATCATGTCATCCTGTTTACATAGTCATCATATTTTGAACTATGTCTTTCCATCTTTTTTAGTTAGCCATCATAATGTGAAATTGTATCATGCTATCCTGTTTAGTTAGCCATCATATATGTGAAATTGTGTCATGCTATCCTATTTTGTTAGAAAACATAAATGTGAATTATTTCATGCCCTCTTTTATTCCCCACTATCCATTGCACCTGTCTATCATACAATGTCTGTACATTCAATTACTTTTCTTGTTTATCAGCCATTTGAATTGGAGAGGGTGATGGCAGTATCTAAGGGAGTAACAACACGGTCTTCAGAAAAGATAGTGCTACCAGTTGATGCAGATAGAACCATGGTTGTACTTTCCCAAGAACTAGCCCCACCATACATAACCCAGACTCTCGCAGATTGTACCCCTACCCAGTTGGACAGAGAACCAACTACACCCCTTCTAACCCCAACCCCAGCAGATAGTAACCCAGTTCCAGTTGACAGAGAACCAACTACACCGTCTCCACCACAGAGCACCCAAACACGAGCAGTTAGTAAGGGAACTGCAGTGCCCAAAGCACGAGGACCACCACTCCGAATCCCAACTCAATGCTTAAAGGAGAAGAAGAATTGTTGTCAGGCCAGGTTCTGTAGCTATGGTTCATACTCCTTTGCTCTTGCATCACTGTATTTACTCTAACCAACTATTTTCAAATTTGAAGGATGGAATTGAAACTCCAATGGCGCAATAGGTATGTTTTAAACTTGTTTCTTTAACTGGTTTGCTGTTGTAGCTTGCTCTATATTGATTTCGGTTTCAATTGAATAAACAATTATGTACTCATGTCATGCACATTACAAGTGTCTCTATAGTTTCCCACACTTATATTCTGTCTATTCTGCTTTGTCTTGAACAAATATTATTTGAACTGTGTCTCTATCTTGATTTGGCAACAAAAACTAGAATGATATAGACCATAAAGTGACCATGGTACATAGATATATGTTTGTTTCATGTTGTTATCCTGTGCACTTTACTACTGAACTGATTTACCAAAATGAGTTTCATATACAACATGGTAAACTGTGACGTGTCTGCTTGTTTCTCTTTTAGAATGCGAACAAAATATTGGAGAACAATACCCCGTTATGCAATGGTGAAGGAAGTAATGCAGATAAGGTTCAAGATAGTGAGACATCCCTGTTGGTCTCCAAGAAAGCTGATAAAAACTACCTTGACGACAATGAGAGAACCCAGAAGTCCTGTCTTGATGTAGTGTTCGAGTTACTGCCGACTACTACTGGCACAAGCTCTTCAAACTCGCTGCCTGAATCAGTTTGTCTTCTTGAGTCTCAGCTTCAAGTTGAAAGACATCGATCAGATGTGTTGCGACAGGAAGCTGAAGGACTGAGGAAGTCCCTGCAGAATTCAGATGCATACTTTCTGGTGCAACAGCAAGCGCTGGAGGATTTAAGCGCCAAACAAGAGAAAGTTAATAAGCTTGCTAAGCATCTTTCCAGCATTATGGGTACCCAGGATATTGTTTCTTGAGATCTTATGAAGTGGTTTTAGTTCTGGACTTGTTTTGCTGCGGCGTTTATTTGCACTGGTCGCCAACTTTGACAACCAGTGTACGCTACTTTGTTCCCTATATTTGCACTAGTGGCGAACTTTGATGCCCAGTGGATGTAATATGTGTAATAGCCGTGATAGCCTAGCGTAAGTTGCTTGCTTATTTATTTCCTTGTTGTCTTGTTTATTTGTTTGCTTGTAGTCAGTGCTGCTTGATGACCCACAAGTATAGGGGATCTATCGTAGTCCTTTCGATAAGTAAGAGTGTCGAACCCAACAAGGAGCAGAAGGAAATGATAAGCGGTTTTCAGCAATGTATTCTCTGCAAGTACTGAAATAAGTGGTAACAGATAGTTTTGTGATAAGATAAATTGTAATGAGCAACAAGTAACAAAAGTAAATAAAGTGCAGCAAGGTGGCCCAATCCTTTTTGTAGCAAAGGACAAGCCGGAACAAACTCTTATAATAGGAAAAGCGCTCCCGAGGACACATGGGAATATCGTCAAGCTAGTTTTCATCACGTTCATATGATTAGCGTTCGATACTTTGATAATTTGATATGTGGGTGGACCGGTGCTTGGGTGCTATTCTTACTTGAACAAGCGTCCCACTTATGATTAACCTCTATTGCAAGCATCCGCAACTACAACAAAAGTATTAAGGTAAACCTAACCATAGCATGAAACATATAGATCCAAATCAGCCCCTTACGAAGCAATGCATAAACTAGGGTTTAAGCTTCTGTCACTCTAGCAACCCATCATCTACTTATTACTTCCCAATGCCTTCCTCTAGGCCCAAATAATGGTGAAGTGTTATGTAGTTGACGTTCACATAACACCACTAGAGGCTAGACAACATACATCTTATCAAAATATCAAACGAATACCAAATTCACATGACTACTCATAGCAAGACTTCTCCCTTGTCCTCAGGAATGAACGTAATTACTCAGAAAGCATATTCATGTTCATAATCAGAGGGGTAATAATATGCATATAGGATCTGAACTCTTTCACCAAATAAACCAACTAACATCAACTACAAGGAGTAATCAACACTACTACTAGAACCAATCCCGGACTTTGAGACAAGAATTGGATACAAGATATGAACTAGGGTTTGGAGATGAGATGTTGCTGGTGAAGATGTTGATGGAGATTGCCCTCTCCCGATGAGAGGAGCGTTGGTGATGACAATGGTGATGATTTCCCCCTCCCGGAGGGAAGTATCCCCGGCAGAACAGCTCTGCCGGAGCTCTAGATTGGGTCTGCCAAGGTTTCGCCTCGTGGCGGTGGAGTCTCATCCCGAAAAGTTCCTTCCTATTTGTTTCTCACCGAAAGACTTCATACAGGAGAAGATGGGCGTCGGAGAGCCACCAGGGGGCCCACGAGGTATGGGGGCGCCTTAGGGGGGGGGGCGCCCCCCACCCACGTGAGCAGGGTGTGGGCCCCATGGCCTTCATCTTTGGCGTAGATTTTTCTTTATTTATTTTAAGATGTTCCATGGAGTTTCAGGACTTTTGGAGTTGCGTAGAATAGGTCTCTAATATTTGCTCCTTTTCCAGCCCAGAATTCCAGCTGCCGGCATTCTCCCTCCTTATGTAAACCTTGTAAAATAAGAGAGAATAGCCATAAGTATTGTGACATAAAGTGAAATAACACTCCATAATGCGATAAATATCGAGATAAAAGCATGATGCAGAATGGACATATCAACTCCCTCAAACTTAGACCTCGCTTGTCCTCAAGCGAAAAGCCGATAACAATAAATATGTCCTCATGTTTAGAGGTAGAGGCGTTGATAAAAATAAAATAAAATACAGACATGAAGGCATCATGATTATTCTCATAGCAGCAACATATATAGCTTTTGTCATATGATTACTTATGTTCAAGTGATGATCTATTCACAATGCAAAATTATAAATCATAAACCTTATTGGGCTCCGACAAACTATAATATCAGTCATTGAAGCAATTGCAATTTATCATAACATCGGAAAGAGTCTATGTCAGAGCTAAAAAGCAAGTCCACATACTCAACTATCATTTAGTCCTCCATAATTGCTAGCACTCACGCAATACTTGTGGTTACGGAGTTTTAATCGGACACAGAGAAAGATAGGGGCTTATAGCTTTGCCCCACAACCTTTTACCTCAAGGGTAATGTCAACAATAATGGTTCATGCTCCCCTACATCCAATTATATATATATATCATGTTCTTTCCAACATGCTGAGCTTGCCAAAGGATAAAATGAAAAAGAAAAGGTGAAGATCACCATGACTCTTGCATAAGGTAGAAGATAATAATAAAGGATAGGCCCTTCGCAGAGGGAAGCAGAGGTTGCCATGCGCTTTTATGGTTGGATATATAAAATATCAATGCGAAAGAACGTCACTTTATATTGCCCCTTGTGATATGAACCTTTATTATGCAGTCCGTCGCTTTTATTACTTCCACATCACAAGATCGTATAAAGCTTATTTCTCCCACACCAATCAATCATACATATTTAGAGCAATTTTTATTGCTTTGCACCGATGACAACTTACTTGAAGGATCTTACTCAATCCATAGGTAGATATGGTGGACTCTCATGGCAAAACTGGTTTAAGGGTATTTGGAAGCTGAGAATTTGGCTAGCATGAGGGGGAAAGGAAAGCTCAACAAGTTAGAGGATCCATGACAACATACTTTATCTCAGATATAAGAAAGACATGACTCATTACGTTGTCTTCCTTGTCCAACATCAACTCTTTAGCATGTCATATTTTAATGAGTGCTCCCAATCATAAAAGATGTCAATGATAATATATCTATATGTGAAACCTCTCTTTCCTTATTACTTCCTATTAATTGCAACAATGACCAAAGCTATTCTTGCCAACTCCCAACAACTTTTAATCATCATACTCTCTCTATGTGAAGTCATTACTCTCAATAAGATCAATATGAACTTTTTGTTTCTTTTTATTCTTTTTCTCTTTTCTTTTATTCACCCAAGATCATGGCAAAATAATCAAGCCCTTGACTCAACACTAATCTTTATTATATATAGCTCACGGACTCAATTACATAGAGAGATCATAAAGCAAAACTCAAAAATAGATCATGCCATAAACTTTATTCTACTAGATCAAGATACTACTAATAGGATCGAACTAAGAAAAACGGTAAAGATAGGAGTTGTGATTGTGATACGATACCGGGGCACCTCCCCCAAGCTTGGCAGTTGCCAAGGGGAGTGCCCATACCCATGTGATTATATCTCCTTTGTCGGTGAAGACGGTGGTGGTGATGTTGGCTTAGTTGATGTCTTAGGCTTCTCCCTTAATTTGCGCTTGAGGACGGCATTTTGATCCCTCAGATCATCAATCTCCCACTCCAGGGTTAATATCTTTTTGCATAGGTCCTGCTTATTTTCCTGCAAGAGACGAAAAGGGATAAACTCGAACTTGGGTTTCTTTACCCTATCAGGGAGACTTGACTTTTTGAACTCCACGTGCATGTCCCCAAGTTGAGGTAATGGTGCTTCATCTTCATCTGAGCTCGTCTCCTCCTTCCCCTTGGGTTCATAGTCCTCTTCTTCCTCCGTGGTCCACCAATCGTGTTCCACATCTCCATAGACCTTTGGATTTGCTAAGTAATTATCCGCATAGCTTTCTCCTTTCGAATCCTGGGAAGACATGTTGATTTAATCTGCAATGGGACAGCTCAAAACAAAAACAGAGGATATTTGCGTGATATGGGAGTCAAAACCCCCGTGAGAATATATAATGAATTTTTACCGACCAAACTACGTAACGTGCAAGAAAACGGAGTCCGGAAGGCACACGAGGTGCTCACGAGGTAGGGGGGCGCGCCCAGGGGGGTAGGGCGTGCCCACCACCCTCGTGGGGCCCTCGTGTCCTTCCCGGACTGCTACTTATTTTTCTATTTTTCTAAATATTCCAAAACGGAGAAATATTGCCTTAAAAATTGTTTTGGAGTCGGTTTACTTACCGTACCACATACCTATTCCTTTTCAGAGTCTGAAACATTCCGGAAAGTGTCTCTTATGTATTCCTCCGGGGTTACAGTTTCAATAATATTGGTTTCAACATTTACAGGATTACGTGAGATATAATATTTGATTCTTTGACCGTTTACCACTTTCAGATTTGTGCCCTCGAAGTTGTTGATCTTTAAGGCACCAGAACGATAGACCTCTTCGATAACATAGTAGCCTTCCCATTTAGAGAGAAGTTTTCCTGCAAAAAATCTTAAACGAGAGTTGTATAGCAATACATAATCACCTACATTAAACTCACACTTTTGTATCCTTTTGTCATGCCATCTTTTAACTTTTTCTTTAAACAACTTGGCATTTTCATAAGCTTGGGTTCTCCATTCATCAAGTGAGCTAATATCAAATAACCTCTTCTCACCGGCAAGTTTAAAATCATAGTTAAGCTCTTTAATAGCCCAATACGCCTTATGTTCTAGTTCGAGAGGTAAGTGACATGCTTTTCCATAAACCATTTTATACGGACACATACCCATAGGATTTTTATATGCAGTTCTATAAGCCCAGAATGCATCATCAAGTTTCTTGGACCAATTCTTTCTAGACCTATTAACAGTCTTTTGCAAAATTAATTTGAGCTCTCTATTTCTCAACTCTACTTGACCACTAGACTGAGGGTGATAAGGATATGCAATTCTATGATTAACATCATATTTAGCAAGCATTTTACGGAAGGCACCATGAATAAAGTGTGAACCACCATCAGTCATTAAATATCTAGGGACTCCAAACCTCGGAAAAATAACTTCCTTAAGCATTTTAATAGAAGTGTTATGATCAACACTACTAGTTGGAATAGCTTCCACCCACTTAGTAATGTAATCAACAACAACTAGAATATGTGTGTATCCATTAGAGGCAGGAAAAGGTCCCATATAATCAAAGCCCCAAACATCAAACAGTTCAATAACAAGTGAATAATTCATAGGCATTTCTTGACGTCTAGTAATATTATCAATTCTTTGACATTCATCACAAGACAAGACAAACTTACGGGCATCCTTGAAGAGAGTAGGCCAATAGAAACTAGATTGCAATACCTTATGTGCAGTTCTATCTCCAGTGTGGTGTCCTCCATAAGACTCGGAATGACACTTGCGTAGGATTTGTTCCTGTTCATGCTCAGGTACACAACGTCTAATAACACCATCTACTCCTTCTTTATAAAGATGTGGGCCATCCCAAAAGTAATGTCTCAAATCATAGAAGAACTTTTTCTTTTGCTGGTATGTGAAGCTAGGTGGTATAAACTTAGCAACAATATAATTAGCATAATCATCATACCATGGAGTACTACGAGAAGTACTTATAACATTTAATTGTTCATCAGGAAAGCTATCATTAATAGGTAGTGGGTCATCAAGAATATTTTCTAACCTAGACAAGTTGTCTACAACGGGGTTCTCAGCTCCCTTTCTATCAACAATATGCAAATCAAATTCTTGTAGCAAGAGAACCCATCTAATAAGTCTAGGTTTAGCATCTTTCTTTTCCATAAGATATTTAATAGCAGCATGATCAGTTTGAATAGTTATTTTAGAATCAACAATATAAGATCTGAACTTATCACAAGCAAAGACAACTACTAAAAGCTCTTTTTCAGTAGTAGCATAATTTCTTTGAGCATTGTCTAGAGTCTTACTAGCATAATGAATAACATTTAATTTCTTATCAACTCTTTGCCCTAGAACAACACCTACAGCATAATCACTAGCATCACACATAATTTCAAAGGGTAAATTCCAATCAGGTGGCTGAACAATAGGTGCAGTGACTAATGCTTTCTTAAGTATTTCAAATGCTTCTACACAATAATCATCAAAGACAAATGGTATATCTTTTTGCAATAAATTAGTCAGGGGCCGAGAAATTTTTGAGAAGTCCTTAATGAACCTCCTGTAAAATCCGGCGTGACCAAGGAAACTTCTTATACCTTTGATGTCCTTGGGACATGGCATCTTTTCAATAGCATCAACCTTGGCTTTATAAACTTCAATACCTCTTTCAGAAACTTTGTGCCCCAAGACAATACCTTCATTAACCATAAAGTGGCACTTTTCCCAATTCAAGACAAGATTAGTTTCTTCACATCCCTGCAAAACTCGATCAAGATTGCTCAAGCAATCATCAAAAGAGGAACCATAGACGGAAAAGTCGTCCATGAAAACCTCACAAATATTTTCACAGAAGTCAGAGAATATAGCCATCATGCATCTTTGAAAGGTAGCAGGTGCATTACATAAACCAAAAGGCATACGTCTATAAGCAAAAGTACCAAAAGGGCATGTAAAAATAGTCTTTGATTGATCTCTAGCCAACACAGGTATTTGAGAGAAACCAGAATAACCATCTAGAAAGCAATAGTGTGTATGTTTGCATAATCTTTCTAGCATTTGATCAATAAAAGGTAAAGGGTAATGATCTTTCTTAGTAGCTTTATTTAATTTGCGGAAATCAATTACCATCCTATAACCTATGATAATTCTTTGTGGAACCAATTCATCTTTATCATTAGGAACAACAGTAATACCTCCCTTCTTAGGGACACAATGGACATGACTTACCCACTCACTATCAGCAACGAGATAGATTATACCTGCTTCCAGAAGCTTTAGTATTTCTTTTCTTACCACTTCTTTCATTTTAGGATTCAGACGTCGTTGAGGATCACGAACTGGTTTGGCATCTGCTTCCAAATTTATTTTATGTTGACATAGAGTGGGACTAATGCCCTTAAGATCATCAAGAGTATATCCAATAGCAGCACGGTGCTTCTTCAGAGTTTTCAATAATCTTTCTTCTTCATGCTCTGAAAGGTTAGAACTAATAATAACAGAATATATCTTCTTTTCATCAAGATAAGCATATTTAAGATTATCAGGCAAAGGTTTAAGCTCAAACACGGGATCACCCTTGGGTGAAGGTGGATCCCCTAAAATTTCAACAGGCAAATTATGTTGCAGAATAGGTTCCTGTTTAAAGAATACTTCATCTATTTCCCTTCTTTCATTCATGAACATATCATTTTCATGGTCTAGCAAATAGTGTTCTAAAGGATCACTAGGAGGCACGACAATAGAAGTAAGACCAATAATTTCATCCTTACTAGGTAATTCTTCCTCACGATGTTGTTTACTAAATTTAGAGAAATTAAACTCATGAACCATATCATCCAATCCAACAGTAACAACATTCTTAGTGCAATCTATGGTAGCATTGACAGTATTTAAGAAGGGTCTACCAAATATAATGGGACAAAAGCTATCTTGTGGAGAAGTAAGAACAAGAAAATCAGCAGGATATTTAGTTTTCCCACACAAGAGTTCAACATCTCTAACAATTCCAATTGGTGCAATAGTATCTCTATTAGCAAGTTTAATAGTAACATCAATATCTTCTAACTCAACAGGTGCAATTTCATTCTTAATTTCTTCATATCAGTCAATAGGTATTATACTAGCACTAGCACCCATATCACATAAGCCATGATAACAATGATCTCCTATTTTAAAAGAAATAACAGGCACGCCTACCATAGGTCTATGTTTATCTTTATCACAAGGTTTAGCAATTCTAGAAGTTTCACCTTCGAACTGAATAACATGCCCATCAATATTATCAGACAAGAGATCTTTAACAATAGCAATATTAGGTTCTACTTTAACTTGCTCAGGAGGTGTATAAGTTCTAATATTGCTTTTATGAACAACCGTTGAAGCTTTAGCATGATCCTTTATTCTAACAGGGAAAGGTGGTTTCTCAATATAAGAAGTAGGAACAATAGGATCATTATAAGTGACAGTCTTTTCTTCAACTTTAATAGGTGCAGCTACTTTTACTTCTATGGGAGGATGATATTTAAACCACTTCTCCTTAGGGAGATCAACATAAGTAGCAAAAGATTCACAGAAAGAAGCTACTATCTCAGAGTCAAGTCCATATTTAGTGCTAAACTTACAAAAAATATCGGTATCCATAAAAGATTTAACACAATCAAACTTAGGTGTCATACCTGACTCCTTACCTTCCTCGAGGTCCCAATCTTCAGAGTTGCGTTTAATTCTATCCAATAAATTCCATCTGAATTCAATAGTCTTCCTCATAAAAGAGCCAGCACAAGAAGTATCGAGCATGGTGCGATTGTTATCAGAAAGCCGAGCATATAAATTTTGAATAATCATTTCTCTTGAGAGCTCATGATTGGGGCATGAATATAACATTGATTTAAGCCTCCCCAAGCTTGAGTGATGCTTTCTCCTTCGCGAGGCCAGGAATTATATATATAATTGCGATCACGATGAACAAGATGCATAGGGTAATACTTTCGATAAAATTCCAGCTTCAATCTTTTATAGTCCCATGATCTCATATCATCACATAGCCTATACCATATCAATGCGTCTCCCTTCAAAGATAAAGGGAAGACCTTCTTCTTAGCAACATCATCGGGTATACCTGCAAGCTTAAATAATCCACAAACTTCATCCACATATATTAAGTGCTCATCAGGATGCTTTGTTCCATCTCCTGTAAAAGGGTCAGCTAGCAGTTTTTCCATCATACCCGAAGGAAATTCAAAAGGAGTTTCATTTTCAATAGGTTCAGTAGGTTGAGGAGCAACTCTTTGCTCTACTAGACGGGGTGAAGATACCCCGAACAAGCCCCTCAGAGAATTACTTTCCATAGTAACAAGTGACAGTAAATTTCAGCACACTATATAAATTTTTCCTTACCAAATTCCACCTACCAAAGGCGCTACACTCCCCGGCAACGGCGCCAGAAAAGAGTCTTGATGACCCACAAGTATAGGGGATCTAGCGTAGTCCTTTCGATAAGTAAGAGTGTCGAACCCAACGAGGAGCAGAAGGAAATGATAAGCGGTTTTCAGCAATGTATTCTCTGCAAGTACTCAAATAAGTGGTAACAGATAGTTTTGTGATAATATAAATTGTAACGAGCAACAAGTAACAAAAGTAAATAAAGTGCAGCAAGGTGGCCCAATCCTTTTTGTAGCAAAGGACAAGCCGGAACAAACTCTTATAATAGGAAAAGCGCTCCCGAGGACACATGGGAATATCGTCAAGCTAGTTTTCATCACGTTCATATGATTCACGTTCGATACTTTGATAATTTGATATGTGGGTGGACCGGTGCTTGGGTGCTGTTCTTACTTGAACAAGCATCCCACTTATGATTAACCTCTATTGCAAGCATCCGCAACTACAACAAAAGTATTAAGGTAAACCTAACCATAGCATGAAACATATAGATCCAAATCAGCCCCTTACGAAGCAACGCATAAACTAGGGGTTAAGCTTCTGTCACTCTAGCAACCCATCATCTACTTATTACTTCCCAATGCCTTCCTCTAGGCCCAAATAATGGTGAAGTGTTATGTAGTTGACGTTCACATAACACCACTAGAGGCTAGACAACATACATCTTATCAAAATATCAAATGAATACCAAATTCACATGACTACTCATAGCAAGACTTCTCCCTTGTCCTCAGGAACGAACGTAATTACTCACAAAGCATATTCATGTTCATAATCAGAGGGGTAATAATATGCATATAGGATCTGAACATATGATCTTTCACCAAATAAACCAACTAGCATCAACTACAAGGAGTAATCAACACTACTAGCAACCTACTAGCACCAATCCCGGACTTTGAGACAAGAATTGGATACAAGAGATGAACTAGGGTTTGGAGATGAGATGGTGCTGGTGAAGATGTTGATGGAGATTGCCCTCTCCCGATGAGAGGAGCGTTGGTGATGATGATGGTGATGATTTCCCCCTTCCGGAGGGAAGTATCCCCGGCAGAACAGCTCTGCCGGAGCTCTAGATTGGATCCGCCAAGGTTCCGCCTCGTGGCGGCAGAGTCTCGTCCCGGAAAGTTCCTTCCTATTTTTTTCTCACCGAAAGACTTCATATAGGAGAAGATGGGCATCGGAGAGCCACCAGGGGGCCCACGTGGTAGGGGGCGCGTCCTAGGGGGGGCACCCTCGTGAGCAGGGTGTGGGACCCCTGGCCTTCATCTTTGGCGTAGATTTTATTTATTTATTTTAAGATGTTCCGTGGAGTTTCAGGACTTTTGGAGTTGCGCAGAATAGGTCTCTAATATTTTCTCCTTTTCCAGCCCAGAATTCCAGCTGCCGGCATTCTCCCTCCTTATGTAAACCTTGTAAAATAAGAGAGAATAGCCATAAGTATTGTGACATAAAGTGAAATAACAGTCCATAATGCGATAGATATCGATATAAAAGCATGATGCAGAATGGACGTATCACTGTTCTTTTTCCTTGGTTTTCTAGTGACCACAATAACCTATTTTTTAAAACTAGGCCACAATAACCATGGGTTACATATTTACAGTAGTGACACTAGGTCTTCTACGGGCCGTAGAAACAATGGGCCTTCTATGGGGCGTAGAAACAATGGGCCTTCTACGGGCCGTATCACCAATGGGCCTTCTACGTGCCGTATCATCAATGGGACTTATACGGGTCATATGATCGATTGCCCAAACATGGGCCAATAACATACCGCTTTATGGCATAAACGGGCTAGAGTTGGAATCGTCCGTTCATGGGTCGACCATAATGGGCCGTCGTTAATCGGTCGTATTTGATGATGCTATGAAAATGGCCCAACGTATTAACGGGCCACAAACGGGCCGACTGTAAGCACGGGCTGAATTTGGCCCACAAGGAGAAAATGACAGTAACGGGACGTAAGTAACCGAATGCTGGAAATGAGCCCAAGAATAAATGGGCCTTGAGAAGGCCGAAAGATAACATGGGCTGGAAACGGCCCAATAGAATAATGGGTCGTTAATGGGTATAAAGTGATACACTGTTCATTACGGGCCAGTTTTACCACGGACCGTTAATGGGCTGAGGGTTACTAAGGGCCTCATATGGGCCAAAAGACGTCATGGGCCATACATGGGCCGAAAGTTAAAACGTGCTGGAATTATATTGGACGGCCCAGATGACGCTACTAGGCCTAATTCGGATAGGCCGTAAACGGGCCCTGGGTTAGCGGGCTGTAAATGGGCTATATGCGAACAGGCCGTTAACAGGCTTGCCGTGGGCCGACCCGCCACCTTTTGACCAAGTCAAACGGGCCGGCCTTTTCACATGAATGGGCCTCTGTTGGGCCGTGCCACGTGTCGACGTATCATAGGCGCTTTGGGTCCAATGAGTGGATGACATCTGTTCCAACGGTGAGCCGACACGTCTTTCCTCCAGCCAATGATGATTTTACACGTGGAAAATCCCCATTGGTCGGGGCTGTTAACGGGTTTTCGGATCCAAAACCGGACCTGATAGCTTAACGGTGTTCCGTTACGATGGATGCCATGTGTCGGTCACCCTTGACGAAAGCACTTCTGTGACGCGCGATTTATCGTCATGGAAATGGACACTTCCGTGATGATAACTTTGGTAATGTCATGGAACACTTCTACGACAACACAGGTATGACTATCTTGATTCTGTCATAAAATTGTCATGGATGTACGTGCATGATAGAAAACGTGACCTACTGTGACAAACATGTATCATCACAGAAGTGTATTTTTTTTGTAGTGAATCCTAGGGGATCCTCCTCCACCCAAGGGTGATCCCATGTTTGAGCTTAAACCTTTACCTGATACTCTTAAATATGCTTATC
The DNA here is from genome assembly GCF_003073215.2 of Triticum urartu. Lineage (NCBI taxonomy): Eukaryota > Viridiplantae > Streptophyta > Magnoliopsida > Poales > Poaceae > Triticum > Triticum urartu. The sequence continues at coordinate 153,324,855 of NC_053023.1, forward strand.
TTGATGAGAAAGAGATATATCCTGTTATTATTAGTGCTAACCTTTCAGAGCATGAAGAAAAGAAATTATTGAAAACTCTGAAGAAGCAGCGTGCTGCTATTGGATATACTCTTGATGATTTTAAGGGCATTAGTCCCACTCTATGCCAGCACAAAATAAAGTTGGATAAAGACGCTAAACCGGTTGTTGATCACCAATGATGGTTAAATCCTAAGATGAAAGAAGTGGTAAGAAAAGAAGTACTAAAGCTTCTGGAGGCAGGTATAATTTATCCCGTTGCTGATAGTCAGTGGGTAAGTCCTGTCCATTGTGTCCCTAAGAAAGGAGGTATTACTGTTGTTCCTAATGATAAAGATGAATTGATCCCACAAAGAATTGTTACAGGTTATAGAATGGTAATTGATTTCCACAAATTAAATAAAGCTACTAAAAAGGATCATTACCCTTTACCTTTTATTGATCAAATGTTAGAAGGATTACTAAATACACACATTTTTTGCTTTCTAGATGGTTATTCTGGTTTCTCTCAAATACCTGTGTCAAAAGAGGATCAAGAAAAGACAACTTTTACTTGCCCTTTCGGTACCTTTGCTTATAGACATATGCCTTTTGGTTTATGTAATGCACCTGCTACCTTTCAAAGATGTATGATTGCTATATTCTCTGACTTTTGTGAAAAGATTGTTGATGTTTTCATGGATGATTTCTCCATATATGGAACTTCTTTTGATGATTTCTTAAGCAACCTTGATCGAGTTTTGGAGAGATGTGAAGAAACTAATATTGTCTTGAATTGGGAGAAGTGCCACTTTATGGTTAATGAAGGTATTGTCTTGGGGCATAAAATTTCTGAAAGAGGTATTGAAGTTGATAAAGCTAAGGTTGATGCTATTGAAAAGATGCCGTGTCCTAAGGACATTAAAGGTATAAGAAGTTTACTTGGTCATGCTGGTTTTTATAGGAGGTTCATTAAAGACTTCTCTAAAATTTCTAGGCCTCTGACTAATCTATTACAAAAAGATGTTCCTTTTGTCTTTGATGATGATTGTGTAGAAGCATTTGAAATACTTAAGAAAGCCTTGATTTCTGCACCTATTTTTCAGCCATCTGATTGGAATTTACCCTTTGAAATTATGTGTGATGCTAGTGACTATGCTGTAGGTGCCGTTCTAGGACAAAGAGTTGATAAAAAATTAAATGTTATCCAATATGCTAGTAAAACTCTAGACAGTGCCGAGAGAAATTATGCTACTACTGAAAAGGAATTTTTAGCAGTAGTATTTGCTTGTGATAAGTTTAGACCTTATATTGTTGATTCTAAAGTAACTGTTCACACTGATCATGCTGCTAAATATCTTATGGAAAATAAAGATGCTAAACCTAGACTTATTAGATGGTTCTCCTACTACAAGAATTTGATTTGCATATTATTGATAGAAAGGGAGCTGAGAACCCCGTTGCAGACAATTTGTCTAGGTTAGAGAATGTTCTTGATGACCCACTACCTATCGATGATAGCTTTACTGATGAACAATTAGCTTTCATAAATGCTTCTCGTACTGCTCCATGGTATGCTGATTATGCTAATTACATTGTTGCTAAATTTATACCACCTAGTTTCACATACCAACAAAGAAAAAGTTTTTCTATGATTTAAGACATTACTTCTGGGATGACCCACACCTTTATAAAGAAGGAGTAGATGGTGTTATTAGACGTTGTGTACCTGAGCATGAACAGGAACAGATCCTACACAAGTGTCACTCCGAGGCTTATGGAGGACACCACGCTGGAGATAGAACTGCACATAAGGTATTGCAATCCGGTTTTTATTGGCCTACTCTCTTCAAAGATGCCCGTAAGTTTGTCTTGTCTTGTGATGAATGTCAAAGAATTGGTAATATTAGTAGACATCAAGAAATGCCTATGAATTATTCACTTGTTATTGAACCATTTGATGTTTGGGGCTTTGATTATATGGGACCGTTTCCTTCCTCTAATGGGTATACACATATTTTAGTTGTTGTTGATTACGTTACTAAGTGGGTAGAAGCTATTCCAACTAGTAGTGCTGATCATAACACCTCTATTAAGATGCTTAAATAAGTTATTTTTCCGAGGTTTGGAGTCCCTAGATACTTAATGATTGATGGTGGTTCACATTTTATTCATGGCGCTTTTCGTAAAATGCTTGCTAAGTATGATGTTAATCATAGAATTGCATCTCCATATCATCCACAGTCTAGTGGTCAAGTAGAACTGAGTAATAGAGAGCTTAAATTAATTTTGCAAAAGACTGTTAATAGATCTAGAAAGAATTGGTCCAAGAAACTTGATGATGCATTATGGGTATGTCTCCATATAAAATGGTATATGGAAAATCATGTCACTTACCTCTTGAACTAGAACATAAGGCATATTGGGCCATTAAAGAGCTCAATTATGATTTAAAACTTGCCGGTGAGATGAGGTTATTTGACATTAGCTCACTTGATGAATGGAGAACCCAGGCTTATGAAAATGCCAAACTGTTTAAAGAAAAAGTTAAAAGATGGCATGACAAAAGGATACAAAAGCATGAGTTTAATGTAGGTGATTATGTTTTGCTATACAACTTTCGTTTAAGATTTTTTGCAGGCAAACTCCTCTCACAATGGGAAGGTCCTTACATTATCGAGGAGGTCTATCGTTCTGGTGCCATAAAAATCAACAACTTCGAAGGCACAAATCCGAGGATGGTGAACGGTCAAAGAATCAAACATTATATCTCAGGTAATCCTATAAATCTTGAAACTAATGTTATCGAAACCGTAACCCCGGAGGAATACATAAAGGACACTTTTCAGAACGTTTCAGACTCCGAAAAGGAATAGGTATGACGTACGGTAAGTAATCCGACTCCAAAACAGTTCTAATAGCAATTTTTCTCTGTTTTGGAATATTTAAGAAAATAGGAAAATAAGAAGCAGTCCGGGAAGGACACAAGGCTTCCACGAGGGTGGAGGGCCTGCCCTACCCCCTGGGCGCGCCCCCTGCCTCGTGGGCACCTCGTGTGCTCTCCGGACTCCGATTTCTTGCACGATACTTCTTTTGGTCGGTAAAAATTCATTATATAATCTCCCGAAGGTTTTGACAACCGTACCGCGCAAATATCCTCTGTTTTTGTTTCGAGTTGTTTCTACTGCAGATCTAGAGCAAGATGTCTTCTCAAGAATCAGTTGGGGAGAATTGGGTGTCTCATCCGATACCGGGGCCAAGAGCAAACAGCGATGCTGTCCACTTTGGGCCATCAACTGAGGAAGAGATGGAGGCCGACTTGAAAAGGATAGATGCCATGGAGGAGGATCAAGAAGTTACTTCTCATTTCCGAGCCGGATTCACAATGGGGGAACTACAGAGATCAGCTATTCCAAACTCGGTCATCCCTTCCAATGTTAGATTTCTTTCTTATGAAAATATGAAAAATAGTGTTACTTGTTCTCCCGCGGCTATGCAACATCCTTGGGTGAAAGGATCTTTAGCCGTCACGGCAAGCTCCATAAGGAAATACTGGACCTCAAGCAGCAAGTCAATAAGCTCGAGGAAGATAATCGTATCATGAGGGGCATCATCGCCAAGAATATCACATCACCACCCTCGAAGAAAGAGACATAAACACACGGGTATGGGCACTCCCCTTGGCAACTGCCAAGCTTGGGGGAGTGCCCTGGTATCATATCACCATCACACTTTTATCTTTACCATTTTTCTTAGTTCGATCCTTTTGGTTATATCTTGATATAGTAGAATAAAGTTTTAGTATGATCTAGTTTTGAGTTTTGCTTTATGATCCTTCTATGTAATCGAGTCAGTGGGCTATATATAATAAAGATTAGTGTTGAGTCAAGCATAAAAAGAAATAAAGAGGTCATATGGATCTTATGGAGAGTAATGACTTCACATATAAAGAGTATGAGAGTTGACAAACATAGTTTTGGTCATCGTTGCAATTAATAGGAAGTAATAAAGAAAGAGAGGTTTTCACATATAAATATACTATCTTGGACATCTTTTATGATTGTGAGCACTCATTAATATATGACATGCTAAAGAGTTGATGTTGGACAAGGAAGACAACGTAATGGGTTATGTTTTCTTACATCCGAAATAAATTATATTGTCATGGATCATCCAACATGTTGAGCTTGCCTTTCCCTCTCATGCTAGCCAAATTCTTTGCACCAAGTAGAGATACTACTTGTGGTTCCAAATATCCTTAAACCCAGTTTTGCCATGAGAGTCCACCATACCTACCTATGGATTGAGTAAGATCCTTCAAGTAAGTTGTCATTGTTGCAAGCAATAAAAATTGCTCTCTAGATATGTATGATAGAAAATAAGCTTTATACGATCTTGTGATGTGGAAGAAATAAAAGCGACAGACTGCATAATAAAGGTCCATATCACAAGTGGCAATATAAAGTGACGTTCTTTTGCATTAAGATTTCGTGCATCCAACCATAAAAGCACATGACAACCTCTGCTTCCCTCTGGGAAGGGCCTATCTTTTATTCTTGTCTTATACTTCATACAAGAGTCATGGTGATCTTCACCTTTCCTTTTTACATTTTATCCTTTGGCAAGCACAATGTGTTTGAAAGATCCTGATATATATAGCTAATTGGAAGTGAGTTTTCATGAACTATTATTGTTGACATTACCCTTGAGGTAAAAGGTCGGGAGGCAAAACTATAAGCCCCTATCTTTCTCTGTGTCCAATTAAAACTTCTTACTCATAAATATTGCGTGAGTGTTAGCAATTGTGAAAGAATAAATGATAGTTGAGTATGTGGACTTGCTGAAAAGCTCTTATATTGATTCTTTCTGATGTTATGATAAATTGCAATTGCTTCAATGACTGAGATTATAGTTTGATAGTTTTCAATGAAGTTTCTGATTCATACTTGAAATTGTGAATGAATTGTTACTTTACATAAGAAATCATATGGCAATATATATATATTGCTGTTATAAGAACGATCATGATGCCCTCATGTCCGTATTTTATTTTATCGACACCTCTATCTCTAAACATGTGGACATATTTTTTGATGTCGGCTTACGCTTGAGGACAAGCGAGGTCTAAGCTTGGGGGAGTCGATACGTCCATTTTGCATCATGCTTTTGTATCAATATTTATTGCATTATGGGTTGTAATTACACATTATGTCACAATACTTATGCCTATTCTCTCTTATTTTACAAGGTTTGCATGAAGAGGGAGAATGCCGGCAGATGGAATTCTGGGCTGGAAAAGGAGCAAGTATTAGAGACCTATTATGCACAACTCCAAAAGTCCTGAAACTTCACGGGAGCACGTTTTGGAATATATAAAAAATACTCGAGAAAGAATTAACCAGAGGAGGCCTACACCCTGGCCACGAGGGTGGGGGGCGCGCCCTACCCCCTGGGCACTCCCCCTGTCTCGTGGGCCCCCTGACAGGCCTCCGGTGCCCATCTTCTGCTATATGAAGTCTTTCGTCCGAGAAAAAAAATCATAAGCAAGCTTTCGGGACGAACTCCGCCGCCACGAGGCGGAACCTTGGCGGAACCAATCTAGGGTTCCGGCGGAGTTTTTTTGCCTGGGAAACTTCCCTCCGGGAGGGGGAAATCATCACCATTGATCCTCTCATCGGGAGGGCGTCAATCTCCATCAACATATTCACCAGCACCATCTCATCTCAAACCCTAGTTCATCTCTTGTATCCAATCTTTGTCCCAAAACCTCAGATTGGTACCTGTGGGTAGCTAGCAGTGTTGATTACTCCTTGTAGTTGATGCTAGTTGGTTTATTTGGTGGAAGATCATATGTTCAGATCCTTTATGCATATTAATACCCCTCTGATTATGAACATTAATATGATTTGTGAGTAGTTATGTTTGTTCCTGAGGACATGGGAGAAGTCTTGCTATAAGTAGTCATGTGAATTTGGTATTCGTTCGATATTTTGATGAGATGTATGTTGTCTCTCCTCTAGTGGTTTCATGTGAACGTCGACTACATGACACTTCACCATTGTTTGGGCCTAGGGGAAGGCATTGGGAAGTAATAAGTAGATGATGGGTTGCTAGAGTGACAGAAGCTTAAACCCTAATTTATGAGTTGCTTCGTAAGGGGCTGATTTGGATCCATATGTTTCATGCTATGGTTAGGTTTACCTTAATACTTCTTTTGTAGTTGCGGATGCTTGCAAGAGGGGTTAATCATAAGTGGGATGCTTGTCCAAGAAAGGGAAGTACCCAAGCACCGGTCCACCCACATATCAAATTATCAAAGTACCAAACGCGAATCATATGAACTGATGAAAACTAGCTTGACGATAATTCCCATGTGTCCACGGGAGCGCTTTCCTTTATATAAGAGTTTATCCAGGCTTGTACTTTGCTACAAAAAGGATTGTGCCATATTTCTGCACATTATTTACTTTTATTACCTGTTACCTATTACAAATTACCTCATCACAAAACTATCTGTTACTGATAATTTCAGTGCTTGCAGAGAATACCTTACTGAAAACTGCTTATCATTTCCTTCTGCTCCTCGTTGGGTTCGACACTCTTACATATCGAAAGGACTACGATAGATCCCATATACTTGTGGGTCATCACGACGCGGCGCGGCGCGTCGTGATGAGGCGGGCGGCGGAGGAGCGTGCGAGGGCCTCTTCTATTCTCAAGCTCCAATAGCATGTAGAAGAGAAACCCTTATAAAGAGGTCGAACTCCCTCTTCACTACCGGGGTGGGACTAAACTTCCCACTACACCTAGCGCCATATACCCACATGGGCCCTTAGAGATTTTTCAGAAATTACTATATGGGCCTAAAGCCCATCCCAAATTTCAGCAATGAGGATGTAAAGTGCCTATCATTTTGCTCGGTGTGCTTCCGTTACAATAGATGTGGAATTATAGTAGCACTGTTTCATATCATGCTGAGATGATTTATTTTTATTGGATATAGTGTTATTTAGTTTTTGTGGGAAAACTTCCAATCTATTCATCTTCAATCATGGTAGTACAACGAACACTAGAAATAATAAAAATTACATCCAGATCGTAGACCACCTAGCGACGACTACAAGCACTGAAGCGAGCCGAAGGCGCGCCACTGTCATCTCCCCTTCCTCGCCGGAGCCGGGCAAAACTTGTTGTAGTAGACAGTCGGGAAGTCGTCATGCTAAGGCCCCATAGAACCAACGCACCAGAACAGCAACCGCCACAGATGAAGAGTGTAGATCAAAAGGATGTAACCTGAAGACACACGAACGAAGACGAACAACAAACAGATCTGAGCAAATCAACCAAAGACAGATCCGCCGGAGACACACCTCCACACGCCCACCAATGATGCTAGATGCATCACCGGAACGGGGGCTAGGTGGAGAGACCTTTATTCCATCTTCAGGGAGCCGCCACTGTCTCGCCTTCCTGAGGAGGACACAAACCCTAACAGAACACGAAAGAAGATCTAAAAATGGAGCCCTCCCACCGGCAAGTGCCGAGATCCACTCCGCCTCCATGGCCCTCAGGCCACCGGAGACGGGATGGACCGGCGCCGGCGCTGGTGGCAGGCAAAAAACCCTAGATTGTTTGAGGCGGCGGCTGGCTGGTTTTTGAGACGGGATGGATGGTGCAACCATGATCTCCCGCTTCTTCTTCTCCACTCTGATGTGTTATTAATGTAAGGTTAATGGATGCACATGGTTTTTCTTGAAGTTACTATTGAGAGGCTAGGTCATTGACCTTCAATTATCCATTACCTTCGACTATATGCAGTTGGACAAGAAACTGGATATGCAATTATATAGATGCATGTGTCACTTTTTAAACGAGCCCGGCAACCTTGAATCCCACATCTCTCTAAAAGTACAATGGCCTACTTAGAGTCTAAGATTTCCAACATGGATTTTGTTTCTCCTATTGAGATCGTAAATAAAATGTTTATACTATGCAACCAAGCCATGCTACTCCCACACCAAAGATTTGTTATTGTGAAATCCTATTCTCTTGTAGTGTGATTACTACATGAGCTTATCTGCATGTTTTTTAACTTCTATTTGTACATATGTTGTCCAACTATCGCTTTGAGCAGAAATAGGGCACACAGTTTGGTCGAATGGTCTTCTATACATGTGTCATCTTAGGACCTTCCTGTGGCACTGTTACTTTATCATTCTAAGTATGTTCATGTACTATATCTAAGATATTACAAAGCAAGTTACACAAAAAGTTACATGTGCAACCATAGTTTTTGACTTTTTGTTATGTTTATGAAATACGTACATATTTTTAGGTAAAAAGAGTATGCTCAAAATATGATACACATTACCTAAAAACTAGTATATATATACTACTTAAACATTCTTATATACTACATACTACATATACGTACTCTTAATTTTGACAGATACTACATACAACATACAAAACTCACATGAGGGTAACTATCCCTGGGTGGTAGGAAACATTTGAGTAGTTTTCTATGCACGAAGAGCTAATGAGTAGTTTTCCATGCATCCAATGGATTCATCATCAAGAGCTAATGAGTGGTTTCAAAATGATCTGGTTGAGCGTTTGTGGGTGGTTCGAGCGGAGAACCAATAAAATATGTCTGAATAAGTTGAATTCAAATTTAAAATATTTTATCTATAAAACTTCGTGTTCTATTGTAGTATTTATATTTAAATTGCATTGAAATACTTGCATGACATTATTGTGGGGGCTGCTACGCGTCGGCCGGTAGATCTTTTAGCCTGGCGAGCCATTGGATCCGACACAATCTTGCGGGTGAACGTCTTGCTCTACTTCGCAACAAAGGTCTTGTTGCAGAAACATTTGCAAAGAGTTTGTAATATGGATTTTTTGGCAATATAAATTGTGTCACGGGATTTTTTTTTCTTGCAACATAGGTCGTGTTGTAGATTTATTTTTTCTATCTACACTTTTCTTTGGGCCGTGCTACGTGTCGGCCGGTTGAAGTTTGGGAAAGATCAAGCACGCGAGCTTCATGAATTGCAACAAGTTAGTTGTTGTGGAAACAGAGACTTTGTGCAAAGACGTGTTCTAACTTTTGCAACAAAGATATTGTTGCAGAAAACTTTGCAACTAAGGTGATGTTGCAGAAAAAATTGTCTCCACTTTTATGAAATAAAGGTGATTAATTTTTTCCTTCACTTTTATGCAACATAGGTGATATTGCGGAAGGAAGTTTTGCAACATAACCAATGTTGCATTTTATCTTGGAATGAACAGGGTTGACCAGGAATGAAGTGGTCGTGTTTGCTGGTGGTTGAAGGGCCCACCGAGGAGGAGGCACAAGGCCCTCTAGCAGTAGGACACGCATCGATTGAACGAAGTGATCGACGTGATACTGTGATCCGCCAGTTGATCCCAATCTTTTCCCCATTTATTATGGGTGAACGAGATATTTATTTTTAAAATTTTGAGCACTTCAGATATAGAAAAAAACATAAACGATGAAAAAAATTGAATGACCGTCTCCTTTCCATGAAAATGTTTGGGAAACGCTTCCATCCGGTGGACCGGCCGAGCGTTGGGCTGGTACCTCGCTGGCGAGACGCATACGCCCGTGGGACCAGGCATCACTTCCTTTTCTTCCCTTCGTCTACCTTTCCCCTTTTCGTTTTCTTTGCTGTCGCCATGGATGCCCTCGCACTAGCCCGCCCTCCCGTGCCTCACACCTGTGCTACCGTGTGCGTGCTTCTGGATCCGGCGTTTTGCGTCGCGACATACATCCGCCGTGCAGGGGCACGACCGTGAGCCGCCATGACTGGAGTCTCCTTCTTCCTCCCGCTTTGAAGGCAACCCTCACCTCTCGGGGCACACAAGGGCTGGAACGACACATGGGCGGTGCTGCAATGGTGATGGACGGATGCAGCGACCAACGACGAGCAGTGGCACAGGACTCGCAGAGGTAATGCTGGAGCCACCAAATCCATGGCGTCAATCGTTGCCAAAAAGTTTCAACCGTATTGAATAAATCTTCAACCGGCTACAGAGAAAGCTTCTTATGGCATTGCCCATCCAAGGAGATTAGGCTACAACCATTGACATGGAATGCTACAGCCTAAGGTGAAAAAAGCTTCAACCCAACGACCAGTGTCAAAAAGCTGCAACCAGCGGTGCCCCGTGCTATGACCGTCATCGGTAGAAACTACAACCAGCCATGGCAGAGCTGCAAGCCCGTGGCGACTTGTGTCATGGTTGGCAGTGCAAAAGGCTGCAACCGGCATCGCCTGTGCTACGACCATCTCCACGGAAGCTACAGTCGGCCATTGCGGAGCTGCAAGCCTACGACAACTCGTGTCATAGCTGGTAGTGCAAAAAGCAGGAACCAACATCAACTCGTGCTGCATTGGTCGTTGGTGGAAGCTACAATCAGCCATGGCGGGCCGTGACCTAGCGCGACGACACCGGGGATGCTGCAACCCGTGGGGGAACCGCCGGAGCTCCTTCTGGTGACCATGACCAAGCGGGTGCTGCAACCGCTACGCCACGCGCTGGAACCGTCAATCGCCGTTTTGCAACCGGCTACGGCAGGAGCAGCCACTAGCGATGATGTTGCAACTAGCGGGCTGTTTTAATGGAACCAACGATGCATTTTGCTACATGGGTGCAGCTACACGCGGGGCACGAGTGATGCAAACCATCAAGCCAACGAGGGGTCCGGCGAGCTGCGCGGGCGAGCGGCATGGTGAGCCGACGAGGGGTGCCATTGAGCTAGAGGCGGGAGGCCATGAAGGGGCGAACAAGCAATCAGGGGATGTGTGTGAACTGGTGTGGTCAGCGACAAAGAGAGAAAATTGCAAAAAACCACCACAATTGGGGATGCAATTTCAAAAAACCGCCACCTTTCGGTTTTTTTCAAAAAACCACCACTTTTGTGCTGATTGTTTTCAAATAACGCTGATAGAGCATTTTGCCGCGTCTGAGTGCAAACCTGACCGGTTGGGCCCGCTGTCAGGTGCCACGTGGACAGGGGGTGACGGCGGATGTCATGCGCCTTTAGACGGCGTCGCACAAGACCTAACGACCCGATCCACAACAGCCAGTTCCCCCTCTCCTCCCCCGATTCCCCCTCCTGCCATGGCGATCGGCGGCGGCGGCGGTGATGAGAGGGATGACCCCCACCTCTCCATCCTCGATTCCGCGGGCCTCTCCGCTCTTCGTAGCTCGTCGATGGTGCTCCCTGCTACTGCTGGCCCTGTTTGATCCGCCATTGCCGGCATCGATGAGCGTGGCGAGGAGGTCGGCAGCTTCAAAGCAAGCTCTGACGACCTTGAGTCCAGGGCGGCGGCTAATCTGGCCCAGGTGTGGAAGGCCAATCCAGGGCATAGCCACCATTACACATCTAGCCTTGGCGGCGTGGAGTGAGTTTTTTCCCTTTCCAGTTATTTGCATTGCGATTCTGGTAGTGTAGTTCAACAATTGCTGTGATTTAGGTACTGTAGTTAACAGATTTCCTTTGTTTGCAGCTGAATGTAGGAATTAGGGCAGTGCAACTAGGGTTTGTAGTTGTAGAATTGTTAACTAAATTGTAGCTCAATTAAGGAATTAGGGTTTGTAGTTGTAGAATTGTTAACTGAATTCTCTAAGTTTACTGAATGTGCTGTGAAACAATTGGGTTTTAATTGTTAACTGAATTCTCTAAGTTTACTTACTCTTGCAGTTTGGATTGTTAACTGAATTTTCTAAGTTTACTGAACTGAAATGAATTTTTAACTGAATATGTTGTTTACTTACTCTTGCAGTTTGGATGAAGATGAACCTTGGGATCTCAGGTTCCATTTTCAAGGTTGTGACAATCTGGAAAGGACCATATGTGAATCTGATATCACATACATCAATATGTTAGCTATTATTGGGATTGAGGGGTATGATCAGAAGGACTCAATGTATTATGTGAAGCAACATGGTGTGGGAATGGCAGGCATGGAGCAAATCAAATCTGAGGAAGATGTTGAAGAAATGCTGATATTGTATGAGGACAAGAGGTGTGTCAATATCACAGTGATGAAAAGAAGAGAGTCTGAGATGGAAATGAACATTGGAGATGGATGTGAGCAGCAGATTCCAGTTTCTGAGGTTGGTTCTCCTAAGGTCTATAGTGTAGATGATGCAGGTGTGATATATCAAACTCAGACCAGTGAACCACAGCCAGAAGATTCTTGTGGTGAAGATCTTTTCACACAGGAGAGTTGCAATGTTAGAAGTGAGAAGGACACAACAGGTATCAAAGTATTAGATGACTTTCTTAATGAGTTTGCTGACATACCAGTAGTTCATGAAGATTACATGGAAAAGTACAAGGAGGAAGAGGTGCAAGAGGAAGAGGAGGAAGGAAAGGAACAACAGGAAGATGAGCTAGAGGAAGAGGAAGATGAAGATGATGCAGACTTAAACCAGATAATAAAAGACTTGAAGAGGAAGAGGGTTTTTGAAGGTGATTGTGAGCCAGAAGACTTATTCTGTGAGAATGAGGAGGATGAGGATGGAGAGGGGTTTGTTCAAGAACCACCTGTGCAGAAATTGCCTGTTAGAAGAGGTCCAACAGATAGATCACATTGCAGTTCACAAGCTGAACTTGAGGCAGACTACATTCTTGTATCTGATGAAGATATGGATGAACTTTATGTTGATTCAGATGAAGAAGTAGTGGTGTATTGTCCCACATCTGGAAGAAAGTCCAGGGCAAAGAAGAGGAAGGCCAGGATATGGTATGATGAGAATAGACTTGTGCCAGAGCAACAAATATGTTGGCAAATGTGTTTTGTTGATGTTTACCAATTCAGAAGAGCACTAGTTAACTTGCATGTGACACAAAGGAGGAACTTCCATTACTATAGGAACAACAAAGACATGATCATAGTTGATTGTGTTGAGGAAGGCTGCCCCTTTCACATGGTTGCATCTGTTGTTGCAAATGAGAAAACATTCTACATTAGGAAGCTGCAACTAGAGCATACTTGTGCTCCAAGTGGTGAGAATTGCAAGGTTCCTGCTAGGTATGTGGCCAAAGATGTTGAAGACAACTTCAGGACTGACCCCAAAGCGGGTATTGAGACTGTCATAGACAAGACAAAGGAGAAGTATGGTGTGGAGGTTGGAAAGATGAAGGCTTATAGGGAAAGGCAGCAGGCTTTGAATGTTGTGCAGGGTGACCAGGAAGTACAATACACTAGAATTAGAGACTATCTGCAAGTTGTTTTGGACACAAATCCTGGGAGCAGATGCATTGTGACAATTAGGGTGGTGAAAGAGCATCCAAGCAAGAATCCAAGATTTCATAGACTTTTCATTTGTCTAGCAGATCAAAGGGAGGGTTTTCTTAATGGATGTAGACTTTTCATTGGTATGTTTTAGCTCTTATTTGTCTTTTACCTACACACTATTGCTATGTTTCTAAGTTTTATTTTTTTAGGTCTAGATGATTGTTTTGTGAAGTTAAACACATGTCAACAGATCTTGGCAGCTACTGGCAGAGATGGAAACAATAATATATTTCCTTTGGCCTTTGGATTAGTTGAGAAGGAGGACACCCCTACTTGGTGCTGGTTTTTAACTCAGCTCAAGATTGTTCTTGGTGGTGAATTAGGACAATTTGGAAATTATACAATAATTTCATTGCACACCATAGTTCTTATTGCACAACATAGTTATAGCAAACTTAATTAGTATTTTCATTTCTGAAACCAGGGTCTGCTTAATGCCATTGACCAAATATTTCCTAATTGCTCTCAAAGATATTGTTTAAGGCATATTTATGCAAATTTCCAAAGTGCTGGCTTTAGAGGAGATGAGCTTAAACAATATATGGATGCAGCAGCTTATTCTTACACTAGGAATGGGTTTTAAGAAGCAATGGAAGAAATTAGAAAGGAAAGTGAGGATGCTTGGGTCTGGCTTAAGAAAATTCCTGTACAAACATGGGCTAGATATGCTATGGACACCAACTGTAAAACTGACCTAGTTGTGAACAACATTAGTGAGGTGTTCAATAGGATGATTTTGGATATTAGGGGCAAACCCATTAAAACAATGGTTGAAGGGGCTAGGGCCAAATTGATGGTGAAGTTCAATGAAAAAAGAAGTGGGGGCAGAGTGCTAGATGGACAATAACCCCAACATATACATAAATGCTAGAGGAGTCCAAAGAATGGGCTAGGAATTGCAAGGCTTTGATGGTTGGGCCAGATCTATATCAAGTAAATAGTGGTGAGAAATCATATGCAGTTGACTTGAAGAAGTGGACATGTGGCTGCAGAAAATGGGACATGAGAGGTGTACCATGTAACCATGATGTCTCTGGCATCTACAAATCAAAACAACAGCCTGAAGATTTTGTACACCAGTTCTTCAAGAAGCCTATGTACTTTGAAACTTACAAGCCAATGATCTACTCTGTTCCTGGACCTGACCTATGGAGAAGAATAGATTCAAGAGACATAGACCCCCTGTGTTCCATAGGAAGAAGGGCAGAAACCAGACTTAGAGAAGGAAGGGTCAGTTTGAAGTACCAAAGCCCAAAGACACTTCAAGAATTGGAACTATAACTTGCAGCAATTGTGGAAAGCAAGGGCATAGGTACACAAATTGTGGCGATCCTTTGAAGCCAGCCCTTGCAGCTAGGAAGAACAAGCATAAGGTCCTCAATTTAATAGCTTTTGCATCATATTTATATTTTATATCTCACTGAACAAATAATACACATCTTTGTTCTGTTTTAATTTTGTATCAGGAGAGAAGACCTGCCCCTACAGATGCAAGAGCTCCAAGAGCAACATCTGGTGGAAGAGTTGCAGCTGAACAGCCTGCTCCAACAGCTGCTGCAAGTTCTAGGGCTGCTTCATCTGCTCCAAGACCTACAACAACAGCTTCTGCATCATCTGCTCCAAGGCCTACTGCTGCTGCTGCAAGAGCCTCTTCATCAGCAACAACAACCGCTGCATCAACTGCTCCCAGGCCTACTTCTGCTGCTGCAAGAGCTTCTTCATCAAGAGCTAGGTCTTTATTTGCTCCTCCAAGGACTGCCACTGCTGCTCAATCTGCTTATGGAATGGTGAGGAAGAGGCCTGGCAGACTTAGGGATTACTTCTATGCTAGTGGAAATTAGAGCATATTCTAGTTTTTGTGCTTGTTGTGCTCCTGGCAACTTGTCTTTTGGAGCAAAACTATGTGCTTGTTGTGCTGCTAGCAACTTGTCTTTTGGAAAAACACTATGTGCTTGTTGTGCTGCTGGCAAGTTAGAACTTGTTGAATGCTGCTGCCAAACTTTTATTTTCAGAATTTGGTATCATGTTGTCAAACTTGTTATGTTGTGGTGCTGGCAAGTTAGAACTTGGTGTAATGTTGGCAACCTATGTGAACCATGTTGTTTAATGTGAACCCGATGTCATGCTATGGTGTTGTTCAAATATATGGCTTAAATGTTGAAAATTGTTCTTCAATATATGATATGCTTCATGCCTTTGGTCGACAGGCTAGGGTTAATCTAACCATAGTGGTGGATGCCTTTGCTCGATGGTTGTCGAGAGGCTAGGTGTATGCTAACCAAAGTGGTGGATGCCATTCGTCGACGGTTGTCGAGAGGCTAGGGGTATGCTAACCAAAGTGGTGGATGCCTTTCGTCGACGGTTATCGAGAGGCTAGGGGTATGCTAACCATAGTGGTGGATGCCTTTCATCGATGGTTGTCGAGATGCTAGGGGTATACTAACCATAGTGGGGTATGCCTTTCATCGACGGTTGTCGAGAGGCTAGGTGTATGCTAACCATAGTGGTGGATGCCTTTCATCGACGGTTGTCGAGATGCTAGGGGTATGCTAACCATAGTGGTGGATGCCTTCCATCGACGGTTGTCGAGATGCTAGGGATATGCTAACCATAGTGGGGTATGCCTTTCATCGACGGTTGTCAAGAGGCTAGGGGTATGCTAACCTAGGGTTATCCTCTCGACAACCATCGACCAAAGGCATCCACCACTTTAGTTTGCATAACCCTACCCTCTCGACAACCGTCCACAAAAGGCTTTCACCAATTTGGTCAGCATAACCCTACCCTCTCGACAACCATCGATGAAAGGTATGAAGCATAAATATTTGGACCAGAATATATTGAATTTGGACCAGAATGCATATCAATAACACAATTCCATATGAGAAAATTCAACTAACATCATAGCTCCAAACACATATATAGTTCAACAAATATTCCATTACACATTGCAACATAGTCTTCACACCACACCATACATAGTTCAACATCATAATACTAAGGTTCATATTGGACCCCAATAGTTTTCACACCACACCATACATAGTTCAACAAACAACAACCAGCAAGGCACAACACATAATACCAACAAGCATCATACTTTACTCATTGCAAATTTCACTGATTTTCCTTATCGTTATCTTGTTCTCCTCCCCAGCCTTAAGCAAATCATCTATGATATACTCAAGTCTTTTCTTCTCTTTCTTCAACTATTCCATACCTTGCTCTGCTACAGCCTTTTTCCAATTGCTAACCAACTCACCATTGCTCTGCTTGATCACTTGGAGTGTTGTCTTCAGTTCCATATTCTCTTTCTAACCTAGCCCTTTCTTCCCGGGCTTCAACTACAACACTTTCTAAATCACCATCCTGCATAATCTTCTGGTAATTCTCCTTCATCACATTCTTGTGAATTGTTGCAAAAAAATTGCTTCTTTCCTTGATGTGGTTGTGGTGCTTCTCCTGGATTAGCCTCTTCTCTTCTCCAAGCATCACTATGAGCTTTTCTTTGGATTCATTCTCTCTGCTACTCTGCTCATACATATCCCAAAGTTTGCGAAGTGCATTTTTCATGGCCTCTGACCACTCTAGGTCAACCCACTGAACCATACCACAATTGTCTCCCTCCTGTGATAACAATAATTAATAACCATTCACTAAAACCAGACTAATTCCTTCTAATTAAAATGATTGAACAAATACCAAATTTAACAGCAGGACATCAAAATCAGCTAACTAACACATGTACTGAGTAGACAGCACAGCAAAATATTTTCAGTTAACTAACTAAAACCTGCCAAATCTCATCTAACACCTATATTTAGTTAACTATTGATTTAACCTGCCAGATTAATTCATCAAAACACCAAATAATACACCATTTTCATATAACTAAGTAAACTGATGTCAGCTAACAAAAACAAACCTATATTCAGTTAACCTACCACTAACCTCATTACCGCATCCGTAAAACCTACGGCCAGTGTTGATTCCTTGAAAAACAACACCCCTGTGCACAACAACGTTGTGGCAGCACACCGGTCCTTCGGCAACAATGCCACACCACTCGGGGTCAACAATGGTATGCGGGGTCTACAATAGTGCAATATAACTCATATATCCAGAGCTCAAATCAATGAAAAGCAAAGCTCAAATCGATGGAAACCCTAACCATAATCCACGGGCAAATCATACTCACATAGGTTTCGTCATCGTGCGCGTTGAGCTGGTTTCGCTGTGCTTCCAGTCGACCATGGCTGCGGCGGGTGGCGGCCGGCGGCGAGATATGAGCGGCGGAAGAGATGGGAGGCAGAGATTGGATCGAGAGCGAGGGGAATGGACGACTGGGTTCGGCTGCACCAAGTCTTGTGCGACGCCGTCTAACGGCGCGTGGCGGCCATCGCCCCCTGTCCACGTGGCCACCTGACAGCGGGCCCAACCGGTCAGGTTTGCAATCAGACGCGCCAAAACGCCCGATCAACGTTATTTGAAAACAATCAGCACAAACGTGGTGGTTTTAAAAAAAACGAAAGGTGGTGGTTTTTTGAAATCGCGTCCCCAATTATGATGTTTTTTTGTAATTTACTCGCGACAAAGAAGAAGGGGATGTACTTTTCTAGAGGCTGAATCCCGCTGAATCCCGTGGTCCTGGGCGTGCGTATCGTGCGGCTGGGCTGCGACCGGCCCAAATTTGGGCCGGTGCGCCGGCGCCTAGCACCCGCCAAAATGTTTGGGCGTATCCAGAAACGTCCTGTGTCTGATTTGATGCACAACTTTCGCAAAAAGAGAAAAAAAACTCTGTACGACGGGAACCTGGAAAGAAACGAGCACAAAGAACGTGTCAGCGTGTGGTTCAGATAATAAGGAGTGACAAGAAGCATGAATTGACGCCCGAAGCCGCTAGTATAAAATTGCCAGCAAGAGCAATGAACCAATGCAACGCCACATACGTGACTTGACTCAAGTTGAGCACACTTTGTGATGGAGGCATGGAGCCAACAAGATCACCACTAGTTTTGCTCGTGGCGCAAGCCGTACTCGCTGCGGCGATGCTGCAACAACCATCAGAAGGGAGGGTGCAGGCAGTGGCGCCATCAGCGCCACATCTCGCCGGAGGCAAAGAAGCCGAAGCAGCAGCCGCTACCTCCTCGCCGGCTTCACCATTCACCGGCGACACGCCACTAGTTTTGCTCGTGGCGTACGCCGTACTCGCGGAGGCGATGCTGCAACCATCAGAGACGAGGGTACAGGCGGCTACCTCCTCGCCTTCTTCACAGTTCACCGGTGACCCGCCACGGCCCTCCCTCCCGGGCTTGCCGCCTCTACCTGGCTTGCCCGCGTTACCGCCGTCGCCGGGCTTCCCGGGCATGGCAGGCGCGCAGTCGTCTCCTTCGCCTTCGCAGCAGCCGGCCAAAACATGCTTGGAGCCGCTGATACTTGCGGAACCGTGCGTCAGTTACCTGACGAACTCCAGCGTGCCGGCGCCGCCGAGAACGTGCTGCGACGGCTTCAGGTCGCTCGTCGGCGGCGGCGACAGGATTTGCCTGTGCCACGCCATCATGGGCGACCTGGGTACATTTGCAGGCGGGACGATAGACCAGCACGTTCATACCGCCGGAGCTTCTTCTGATGTGCATCGGCAAGTCTGAATCGTTGTTTGCTTTGTTTTATTAACTGTATGAACTTACGAGATGAACTGTCATGTGTTTGCAGTTAACCCTGTCCCGCCGATTCTGCCGGAATGAACCAGTAGCGCGCGGGTGTCGGAGAAATGCTGGGTGCTCCGGGCGGCAGCTGCTACATGCTATCCCTTGTTCTTTTCTTTTTTCTCCCATTGTGCTACCTATCTCTCGGCGCCACATAGTCACTGTTGTACTAGTACTCCCTCTGTCCAAAATAAATGCCTTAATTTTGTAGTAATTTTAATTAGTACAAAGTTGTATTAAGATTAAGACACTTATTTTAAACAAGGGAGTAGTTGGTAGCACTGCTCACAGACGTGTGACTATCTGTTCACAGGCCACACACTTACTCCGCACTGGGTGTATCTTGTAACACAGTAGATCTCCTTCAGTTCCATAATATAAGAATATTTTCTACACTACATTAATGTTAAAAATGATTTTATATTATCAGATGGAAGGAGTAAGAAATATAGACATAACCACTATTTATTTTGCACTATTCTTTTGCCTTCATTTTATCACATGTTCATCCACACTTTGTGATCGGTTGAGAGAGACAACCACGACGTGACGGCGATGTCCACGGCGAGGAGAACAACAACACAGGAAAAAGTGCCTATCATTTTGCTCGGTGTGCTTCTGTTCTAGTAGATGTGGAATTGCACTAGCCCTGTTTCATATCATGGGGAGATGATGTATTTTTATTTGATACAGTGTTATTAATGCAGGGTTAATGGATGCACATGATTTTTCTTGAAGCTACTATTGATAGGCTAGATCATTGACCTTCATTATCCATTACCTCTGACTATATGTAGTTGGACAAGAAACTGAATATGCAATTGGATAGATGTATGTGTCACATTTTGAACAAGCCCGGCAACCTTGAAGCCCACGCCTCTCTAAAAGTATACTGGTCTGCTTAGAGTCTTAGATTTCCAACACAATTTTTGTTTCTCCTATTGAGATCATAAACAAAACATTTATACTATGCAAGGAAACCATGCTACTCTCACACCAAAGCTCTATTATTGTGAAATCCGATTCTCCAGTAGTGTGTTTATCTGCGTGTTGTTTCACTTCTATTTGTACATATGATGTCCAGCTATCGCATTGAGCAGAAATAGGGCAACAAAATTCAGGTGTCTGATTTGAGATTGGTAGAGAAGAAGATTCGTGAGATGATCTCAGCTTATCACTTTCTTTCCTAGTTGTTATGTTAGAGGTTGAATATTAACTGGGATGACATGACAAGCCTCATGTTTTAGACGACACAATAGCTACCTGTAATTCGTTTGAAAATAGTTTTTGGGATAGTCGATTTTGGAAGGAAGGAAGTAGCCACCGGAGGTAAGGAAGAAGCAGTCGCAAGCTCGCCGGAGAACCCTCTGGGTCTATCTTAGGGTGGCAGGTGACCCCATTTATCTATATGAGGGGCATTGGGGTGAGGGTCTAGTTTGCCAGAAAAAATGGTTCATGGCCAGGGTTAGAGGGATGGCTAGGTGTAGCGGCAGCACAACAATGGGCGACGGTTGGGGGAGGGTGGGGCGGCAAGGCTAACGCGGGAGCGCTACTGGCTGCCGCCGCCGGCGGCAGGCGGTTAGGCCGGTGGTAGATTGGCGATTCAGAAGGTAGAAGATAAACAGTGAACCATTTCCGAGGTTGAATCAGCTAATCTAGCCATCCATCTTGCATTCGACGGCTCATAGTGAATCGACTGACCCAAATTGATTTTTTTGTCACCTGACATCTAGCCAGTCCCATTAGATGGTCATTTAAGTGCCCATTTCATATGTACCTTACAGAGTTATTGGTGCAGTATAATGGTTTTGTTCCCAGTATGTTTCATTGTTCTTAGCATCTATTTGACAAGTTTATAGTTATTGCTTGGCATCACTTGGGTTACATCAGAAGTTCAGCAGGAAAAGGTCCCCGTGTTATGTGCTTGTTGTCTAGCTCTATTCTTGTTATGTGTTGGCTTTTCATTCACTATCCTGACTACATTTTCACTGCTTATCAGGCCCAAGATGTATATATAGTTATATATTGGTAAACAGTCTTCAGCAGTTACAAATGGGGACATAAATATTAGTACATTATATTCCCTGTTTTACAAATTATGTTCCAAACACAACTTGCATATTCACAATCCTCGACATTAATAGTGTTATAACTTTTGATCCACAACTCTAATTGAAGTGTTTTTATTTGCGTATTGACCCTCTTGGGCCCTGTTTGTTTGGGCTTAGAGCATCTTCAACCATTCGCCCCCCCAGGGGCTTGAAATAGCGCCGCCTGGGGGGCAACCGGCGGTAAATTCGGCGTGGGGGATATGGTTCCCAGTCGCCGACCGAAGATCGCCCCCAGCCACTGATTTTGGCCCACTTTCGGTGTAAATTGGCCCAATTTCGACGTGCTTCAGCACAAATTCAACACAAACTAATTTTTATCACATAGTTCATCACAGAAATCAATACAAATCAAATAGTTCGACAAATCAAACTCATAATTTGAACACAAATAAAAACTCATATTTCATCACACGTCGAGCTAGGCGTTGCCCTTGGGCCTCCATAGGTGCTCCACCAGATCGTGCTGCAATTCTTCATGCACCTGTGGGTCTCATATCTCCTGACGCATATTGAGGAAGGCAGTCCGGGTTGCCGGTAGCTGATGATCAACTTGGGCAAGAGGACCTTGCCTGTAATATGGTTTAGTGTCAAATACTGGCTCTTCCTGCTCGCTCTCCATGATCATGTTGTGCAAGATGACACAGCAAGCTTCCCACATTTGATCTTTTGACTAGGTTAGAGCGGGGTACCGGAAATTAGAAAATCGAGATTGGAGCACACCAAATGCCCGCTTGACATCCTTCCTGCAAGCCTTGTAACACTTGACAAAGTAGGAGTTCTTGCCTCCTGGCACAGGATTTGAAATAGTCTTCACAAATGTGGACCATCTCGGATAGATTCCATCTGCTAGGTAGTATTGAAGGAAATATGCCCTAGAGGCAATAATAAAGTTGTTATTAATATTTCCTTATATCATGATAAATGTTTATTATTCATGCTAGAATTGTATTAACCGGAAACTTGGTACATGTGTGAATACATAGACAAAACAGAATGTCCCTAGTATGCCTCTACTTGACTAGCTCGTTAATCAAAGATGGTTAAGTTTCCTGATCATAGACATGTGTTTTCATTTGATGAACGGGATCACATCATTAGGAGAATGATGTGATGGACAAGACCCATCCGTTAGCTTAGCATGTTGATCGTTCAGTTTTATTGCTATTGCTTTCTTCATGACTTATACATATTCCTTTGACTATGAGATTATGCAACTCCTATTATTCATGCTAGAATTGTATTAACCGGAAACTTGGTACATGTGTGAATACATAGACAAAACAGAATGTCCCTAGTATGCCTCTACTTGACTAGCTCGTTAATCAAAGATGGTTAAGTTTCCTGATCATAGACATGTGTTTTCATTTGATGAACGGGATCACATCATTAGGAGAATGATGTGATGGACAAGACCCATCCGTTAGCTTAGCATGTTGATCGTTCAGTTTTATTGCTATTGCTTTCTTCATGACTTATACATATTCCTTTGACTATGAGATTATGCAACTCCTATTATTCATGCTAGAATTGTATTAACCGGAAACTTGGTACATGTGTGAATACATAGACAAAACAGAATGTCCCTAGTATGCCTCTACTTGACTAGCTCGTTAATCAAAGATGGTTAAGTTTCCTGATCATAGACATGTGTTTTCATTTGATGAACGGGATCACATCATTAGGAGAATGATGTGATGGACAAGACCCATCCGTTAGCTTAGCATGTTGATCGTTCAGTTTTATTGCTATTGCTTTCTTCATGACTTATACATATTCCTTTGACTATGAGATTATGCAACTCCCGAATACTGGAGGAACACCTTGTGTGCTATCAAACGTCAAAACCTAACTGGATGATTATAAAGATGCTCTACAGGTGTCTCCAAAGGTGTTTGTTGAGTTGGCATAGATCGAGATTAGAATTTTTCACTCCATGTATCAGAGAGGTATCTCTGGGCCAAGCAATGTGACTAATGAGTTAGTTGCGGGATGATGCATTACGGAACGAGTAAAGAGACTTGTCGGTAACGAGATTGAACAAGGTATGATGATACCGACGATCGAATCTCGGGTAAGTAACATACCGATGACAAAGGGAATGACGTATGTTGTTATGCGGTTTGACCGATAAAGATCTTCCTAGAATATGTAGGAGCCAATATGAGCATCTAGGTTCCGCTATTGGTTATTGACTGGCGATGTGTCTCGGTCATGTCTACATAGTTCTCGAACCCGTAGGGTCCGCACGCTTAATGTCCGATGATGATTTACATTATGAGTTATGTGATTTGATGACCGAAGTTTGTTCGGAGTCCCGGGTGAGATCACGGACATGCCGAGGAGTCTCTAAATGGTCGAGAGGTAAAGATCGATATATTGGAAGGCTATATCCGACATCGGAGTGGTGCCGAGTGCTTCAGGTATTTTTCGGAGTACCAGAGAGTTACGAGAATTCGCTGGGGGAAGTTAATGGGTCTTATTGGGCTTTAGTGGAGAGAGGGAAGAAGGGCCACGAGGTGGCGCGCGCCTCCCCCTTGCCCAAACCGAATTGGACAAGGGGTGGGGGTGCCCCCCCACTTTCCTTCTCCCTCTCCCTCCTTTCCTTCTTTCCTACTCCAAAAAGGAAAGTGAATCCTACTAGGACTTGGGAGTCCTAGTAGGACTCCCTACACTTGGCGCGCCCCTAGGAGGGCCGGCCTCTCTCCCTCCCTCCTTTATATACGTGGGCAGGGGCACTGTGGGAGTCCTGGATTAGGGGGTCTCTGGACAGCCGGACTATCTCCATTGGCCGGACTGTTAGACTATGAAGATACAAGATTGAAGACTTCGTCTCGTGTCCGGATGGGACTCTACTTGGCGTGGAAGGCAAGCTAGGCAATACGGATATGGATATCTCCTCCTTTGTAACCGACCTTGTGTAACCCTAACCCTCTCCGGTGTCTATATAAACCGGAGGGTTTTAGTCTGGACAACAACTACAACATACAATTATACCATAGGCTAGCTTCTAGGGTTTAGCCTCTCTGATCTCGTGGTAGATCTACTCTTGTACTACCCATATCATCAATATTAATCAAGCAGGATGTAGGGTTTTACCTCCATCAAGAGGGCCCGAACCTGGGTAAAACATTGTGTCCCCTGCCTCCTGTTACCATCCGCCTTAGACGCACAGTTCGAGACCCCCTACCCGAGGTCCGCCGGTTTTGACACCGACATTGGTGCTTTCATTGAGAGATCCTCTGTGTCGTCGCCGTTAGGCTTGATGGCTCCTACTATCATCAATGGTGATGCAGTCCAGGGTGAGACTTTTCTCCCCGGACAGATCTTCATGTTCGGCGGCTTTGCACTGCGGGCCAATTCGCTTGGCCATCTGGAGCAGATTGAAAGTTACGCCCCTGCCACCAGGTCAGGTTTGGAAGCTTAAGCTACACGGCCGATATCCGTGGAGACTTGATCCTCGACAGATTCAAGCCTCTGCCTTGTGTGTCACGCGGTCACGATGAGTACGATTTAGCTCTACCATCGGATAGTGTTCAAGAGATCGCACAGGCAGCCGCTTCGACCCTCAATTCGGAGCCAGGTGCGCCTTCCGCGGACGGGTGAATGGACCCCGCCATGGAAGCCTTACCCTTAGCGGCGATCGAGCCGAACATCGACCTTACCTTGCATGAGAGCCGTGTTGTTAAACTGCCGGATCCTTCTCCGGCCACGGACTCCAAACCGCCTGCGCCCGTTCCTATCGAATCCGATTGGGTGCCGATCATGGAGTTTACCTCCGCGGATATTTTTCAGCACCCGCCCTTTGGCGACATACTGGACGCATTAAGGTCTCTCTCCTTGTCAGGAGGATCCTGGCCGAACTATGTCCGGCAGGACTGGGATGCGGACGACGAAGAAATTCACGGCCCACCCACCACCCACTTAGTAGCCACTGTCGATGACTTAACCGACATGCTCGACTTCGACTCCGAAGACATCGACGGTATGGACGACGATGCGGGAGACGCAGAGGAACCACTGTTAGGGAACGTAGTAATTTCAAAAAATTTCCTACACACACGCAAGATCATGGTGATGCATAGCAATGAGAGGGGAGAGTGTTGTCTACGTACCCTCGTAGACCGGCAACGGAAGTGTTGACACAACGTAGAGGAAGTAGTCGTACGTCTTCCCGATCCGACCGATCCAAGTACCGAACGTACGGCACCTCCGAGTTCTGCACACGTTCAACTCGGTGATGTCCCTCGAGTTCCAATCCAGCAAAACGTTGAGAGAGAGTTTCTTCAGCACGACGGCGTGATGACGGTGATGATGTTCTACCGACGCAGGGCTTCGCCTAAGCACCACTACGATATGACCGAGGTGGAATATGGTGGAAGGGGGCACCGCACACGGCTAAGGAACGATCACGAGGATCAACTTGTGTGTCATGGGGTGCCCCCTTGCCTCAGTATATAAAGGAGGGAGAGGGGGAGGTGCGGCCGGCCCTATGGGTGCGCCTGGAGGAGTCCTACTCCAACCAGGAGTAGGACTCCCCCCTCTTGCCTTGTTGGAAAAGGAAGGAGGAAGGGAGAAAGAGGAAAGGGGGGCGCCGCCCCCCTTCCTTGTCCTATTCGGACTAGGGGGGGAGGGGGCGCGCGGCCTGCCCTGGCCGGCCCTCCTCTTCTCCCTTATGGCCCAATAACCCCCGGGGGGTTCCGATAACCCCCCGGTACTCCGGTAAAATCCCGATTTCACCCGGAACGTTTCCGATATCCAAATATAGGCTTCCAATATATCAATCTTTATGTCTCGACCATTTCAAGACTCCTCGTCATGTCCGTGATCACATCCGGGACTCCGAACAACCTTCGGTACATCAAAACACAAAAACCCTAATTACGATCGTCACCGAACTTTAAGCGTGCAGACCCTACGGGTTCGAGAACTATGTAGACATGACCGAGACACGTCTTCGGTCAATAACCAATAGCGGAACCTGGATGCTCATATTGGCTCCTACATATTCTACGAAGATCTTTATCGGTCAGACCGCATAACAACATACGTTGTTCCCTTTGTCATCGGTATGTTACTTGTCCGAGATTCGATCGTCGGTATCTCAATACCTAGTTCAATCTCGTTACCGGCAAGTCTCTTTACTCGTTCCGTAATACATCATCCCGCAACTAACTTATTAGATGCAATGCTTGCAAGGCTTGAGTGATGTGCATTACCGAGAGGGCCCAGAGATACCTCTCCGACAATCGGAGTGACAAATCCTAATCTCAAAATACGCCAACCCAACAAGTACCTTCGGAGACACCTGTAGAGCACCTTTATAATCACCCAGTTATGTTGTGACGTTTGGTAGCACACAAAGTGTTCCTCCGGTAAACGGGAGTTGCATAATCTCATAGTCGTAGGAACATGTATAAGTTATGAAGAAAGCAATAGCAACAAACTAAACGATCAAGTGCTAAGCTAACGGAATGGGTCAGGTCAATCACATCATTCTCCTAATGATGTGATCCCGTTAATCAAATGACAACTCATGTCTATGGTTAGGAAATATAACCATATTTGATCAACGAGCTAGGCAAGTAGAGGCATACTAGTGACTCTCTGTTTTTGTCTATGTATTCACACATGTATTATGTTTCCAGTTAATACAATTCTAGCATGAATAATAAACATTTATCATGATATAAGGAAATAAATAATAACTTTATTATTGCCTCTAGGGCATATTTCCTTCAACCACTGCCCACAGGGCACTGGATGCCCACTTCACCACGTGACGTATACATGGTGAACACACCAAAAGAAAATGACGAGGAGGAACGGAAGGACACAACGAAGGGTTGTCCCCTCGAGAAGCAGTCAAAGCGGCAGCGTAAACGCCGCTCCAAATCCTGCCTCGACAGAAACAAAAATCATACAGACCCAGCGTTAGAGCAGGGGGAACCATTGCCGGACCACGTCAACACGAAGGATCAAGCCGAACAACCTGACTCTGTCAAAGATAATAGTCCGGACGAATTCACACCAGACAGACACTCGGAGCAACAGAATGCCCGTCAAAGGCTTGTTGCCACCGCGAGGGGTCTAAAAAAGCAGAAGCAAAGACTCAAGGCTGCACAAGACACACTCGGAATCAGATGGAGCAAAGTACTCAACGCAGCAGCGAAGTACGGCGGTACTCGCCCCGCCAAGAGCTACCCGAAGCAGAAGTTGCTACCCGAATTCGATGAGGAGGCCTTAGATCCCCCGCAACCAAAAATTAAAATGGCCACCTGGCCGGATAGACGACCTCACGGCCAACATAGAGCGGCAAGCAATGTCACACATAAGCCAATACGTGATCCACGCGAGGGCTCGCATCAAAAGGACGGCGCAACCAGATCCATCTATGGACCACGCAGGCGCGCTCCAGCATACGATGGAACACAACAAACATCCAAACACTACGATACACCCAGATACAGCACACCCCCTATGTTTCACCGACGAGGTACTGGACCATGAATTTCCAGAGGGATTCAAACCCGTAAACATAGAGGCATACGACGGAACAACAGACCCTGGGGTCTGGATTGAGGACTATATCCTCCATATCCATATGGCTCGAGGAGATGATCTCCACGCCATTAAGTATTTACCCCTCAAACTCAAAGGGCCAGCTCGGCACTGGCTTAAAAGCCTCCCCGAAAGCTCCATTGGAAGCTGGGAAGAGCTCGAAGACGATTTTCGGGAAAATTTTCAAGGGACTTATGTCCGACCTCTGGACGTGGACGATTTGAGTCATATAACTCAACAACCCAGAGAGTCAGCCCGAAAGCTTTGGAAAAGGTTCCTTACTAAAAAGAACCAAATAGTTGACTGTCCGGACACCGAAGCCTTGGCAGCTTTTAAGCATAGCGTCCGTGATGAATGGTTTGCCAGACACCTCGGCCAAGAAAAGCCGAGAACAATGGCAGCATTAACAAGCCTCATGACCTGCTTTTGCGCGGGTGAGGATAGCTGGCTAGCCAGATGCAGCACCAGCGACCCAGTACATCCGAAGTTAGAGATGGAAACGGGAAATCACGGTGCAACAACAATAATAAACGCCGGAATAAAGAAGACAACATGAAGAGCACGACAGTAAACGCCGGATTCAAAAGCTCTCGGCCAAGTCAGCAAAAGACGCCCTCTAAAGGCGCCAGAGACGAACTGTCCAGCCGAAACAAAATTCTAGACCAAGTATGTCAGATCCATAGTACCCCCGGTAAACCTGCTAATCATACCCACATAGAATGTTGGGTCTTCAAGCAGTCCGGCAAGCTCAACGCCGTACACAAGGGGGAAGATACACCAAACGAAGACGAGGATGAGCCTCTCAAGCAAGACACTGGGGAACAAACAAAATTTCCACCAGAAGTCAAAACAGTAAACGTGTTACACGTGATAAAGGGGAGAAACAAAGCGGCACTCCTAGATAAATATGCCCAAGGGCCTATCACCGGGGAGTCCTTCCACTGGTCGTTTCAACCGATCACTTTTGACCATCGGGATTACTCAGCAAGTATTCGGCGTGCAGGATGGGCTGCCCTGGTATTAGACCCAATAATTGACGGATACCACTTTACACGAGTCCTGATGGACGGTGGCAACAGTTTAAACCTGATATACCAGGATACAATCCGCAAAATGGGGATAGACCCAACGAAAATTTGCCTAAGCAATACTACCCTTAAAGGAGTAACTCCAGGCCCAGGGGCTCATTGCACGGGCTCCCTGCTACTAGAGGTTATATTCGGCTTCCTCGATAACTTCTGTGGCGAACATTTAACATTCCACATTGCTCCGTTCCAAAGTGGCTATCAAGCACTACTTGGACGTGAAGCTTTCGCTCGCTTTAATGCAATACCACACTACGCTTCCCTTACACTTAAGATGCCCGGTCCATGTGGCATCATTACAGTAAATGGAAATATTAAGCAATCCCTGCGTGCCGAAGAGAGTGCGACTGCCTTGGCAGCCGCACACTAAAAAGGGCATCACCAACTAAAGCATTTGATAGGTCGTCAAGACCACAGACACGGTTAGACGAGTCTGGCGCAGCCATATGTAACTCACACAGGTTTGATAAGCCACACCCCTATTACAAATACAAGGGGCTCGACGCGCGCAGACAAGTGGCAATTTTTACTCATCTTGAATTATACATGGTTTCTTCAAACCTACATTTTTGCACGACAACTTTTCACCTAAGTTTCTCTCTTTTACAGATGACCATCGTGCTACACCCGTTCAGGATACGGCACAACGGAGACACAGGCGCAGACGTGCAGCAGGGACCCGCCCCAAGGATTCTTTTTAGATTAAGACCCTGCGTCAACCTTTTCTACTGTCTCTTGTTGATACACATCCCTCGGATTCTCAGTACAATTGAGAAGGATGCTGGTGTCTTGGCATGTGGCCACGTCAGAATAATGCACGTACCTGGACACCAGGGGCTTCTTACAAAGGGCACTATTTAGGCCCGGTTTATACCATAAAGACCGAATACCTTAGGGAGTGCTCGGCGTCACGAGTTTGGCCTTATATGCATCAGCTCCGAATCATGTCTTTGGTCAAATGTTGGGTTTGCCCGGCTCCTATGTTTTGGTACCTTAAGTTCCGCTCTATCGGCTAAGGTAGCACTAGGAGAACTACGGCGATTGTGCCCCGGGTCATCCGGACGAGCACCTCAGTAGAGAAAGCCGAAAACTGACTGTCATGATATAGCGTGAGACTAGTCAACCACTCGATGACCTATCAGAATGTTAGAATTCCTCCGCCTTAACGAAGGGCCGTTTCCTGGCCAGGCATGTACGCACCCGAATTCGGGAGAGTGCGGAGCCAACAGGGGCTATATAGTAGCCCCACCGTCAAACTCCTATGGCTAAGTGAAAGTGTTAAAGCATTATAGTCCGGTTGCCTCGTTCGCTGCGCTATCACCTCCTTAATAGGACCAAGACGTTGGGTTAAGTGTGAACACGCGTCTTCTGCGAACACCTCCGCATTATATGCGTGGGGGCTGAAGCCGACGACTGCAATCTTTCAGGTTATACACATGTATAGATAAACAGCCGCACAGGAGGCATCATATTACTTTCAGGCAAAAGTATAAACACATCCTTAATAAATTTCATAAAAACATTGTGTTTACAATGGGAATACATGTCACTCAAACATAATATTCTTTGAGCACTGGGCCTCTATCAAACGAGCACCCTCGAGAACCTCTTCGAAATAATGCTCGGCAAGCACTCGGCCTATGGCCGAACCTTGCGCCGCAGCAGTGGTAGCATCCATCTCCACCCAGTATGTTTTAACACGGGCAAGGGCCATCTGCGAGCCTTCTATGCACGCCGACCTCTTCATCGCATTGATGCGCGGCACCGCACCAAGGAACTGCTGCACTAAGCTGAAATAGCTGTTCGGTTTCGACTTTCCCGGCCACAGCTGATTCACGACAGACCTCATGGCGAGTCCGGACAACCTATTCAGTTCATCCCATTCGGCTAGCTGATCAGTCAATGGAAGCGGACGCTCTAGAACATTGAATTGCGACCAGAATAGCTTGTCCACTTCATGATCTGTTTGACCTTGGAAGTATTTGGCTGCATCGGCAGCGCTCGCCGCCAAGTCCATATATGCGTCTGCCGAACTCCACAGCCGATCCAGAGGGGCATACCATGGATCTCCAAACTTTCTCCGTAGCATGAACGGCTTCCCAGCCGCAATATCCTCGGCTTCACGCAGCTCCTCCTTCTTTGCCCTCATAGCAGAGCGGGTGTCTTTGTTCGCCATCGTGGCCTTTTTAAGGTCCGCTGCCTTCAATCGGTTCTCTTTTTCAAGGAACTGGCAACGGTCGGCAGTGTCTTTTAGTCCTACGGCCATCTTGGCCATCTACTCTTTGCTCTCGCAATGCGCGGCCTTCTCGGCTTTCAACTCTTCGGCCGCCTTCAAAGCAGCCGCATTACTAATCCTTGCTTGTTCTTTGGCTCGGGCAAGTTCCGCCTGCAAGGTTTCCATGGTGGCAGCTCCATCTGCAGTCACAACATATTAAAGATACTGGCATCATGTTGCTCTTACTATGTGGCATTCACCAGAAAATAACACTTACCCTGTGCCTCGTCAAGCCTCTTGTTAACAAGCTCGATGTCGGCATCCGCCGCATCCAGTTGCTGCTTCAGTTCGGCAAATTCTTGAGTCCGACTAACCACCGGAGCTCCCACTACCTGCATATTAAAGCGGTATGGTTATTGCCTGGGACTACGATCCTCTATTTGCCGTCGTTCTCGGCGACAACCAGAGTCTCAGGGGATACTATCTACACAGGGCACACCTAAAAATGTGCGGTACCCTCACAAATGTACATCATTTTACGTACCTCAAAGCCCGTCAGTAGACTCATAAAGGCATCATGCAACCCGCTTTCGGCGGATGAGATCCTTTCCATCACCATACCCATCAATGTCGGTGTTCTTCTGAGATGGCCGCTCGCTCCAACAGCTCTCTCAATACGTCGGACCGCATACCAGACGGTGTCGGACTCTTCTGTTTGCTCTCTTCGAGAGCCGGACGCTGGGGAGTTCGGGTGACTATAGGATTATCTTCTGGCCTCACCGGAGCCGGAGAGGCCCTCCGTGGCGACACTTCAAGGTCGCCCGCTTCTTGAGCGGAGGAGTCCGGGGGAGGCGTTTCGCTCTCCATCATCTCCGGAAGAAGATCCCCCGAAGATGAGCTCTGCTGAGAAGGGCTAAGATCCGAACTGCAATAAAATACTTCGGTTATTTTCCTCAGAGGCAAGGTAGTATATCTCCATTATTGAAGTACTTTCTGATTACTTACAGCTCGTTGGAGGGCTGATCCCCGCGCGGACTTTGTGCGGCAAGAGCACCCTCCAAGGCAGGACCCTCTGGCGGAGATTTCTTCTCCCGCTTGGAAACCTTGGTTTACGGATCTTCAGAGGTAGTCCTCTTCCTTCCCCGGGGTGAGAGAATGTCCGATTCCTCCCCTCGGTTATCCTCCCTCACGGAGGCGCTCGTTCCCTCGGTCGGAATGGGTAGCGATGGAGGTCCGCTTTCGCCCTCATTATTCCCCCCTTTGTCTTCCTTTGAGGGCTCCAGGCAAGGTGTTAGCTCGAGCATCTTTTCCAGTACCGGATTTTCCAAACCCTCAGGAAGGGGGGCCGAACACCGAATCATCTTCGCCTTTGTTATCCAGTCCTGGTCAAAGAGCTATTTCTCAGAATGATGTCGTGGTAAACAAAAGACGGTGTGTTCGGCTGAAGGATTACTTACTTGGTCGGCGGTACGGTTGCTGCTCAGGCCCACGTCCTCGGTGGTATCCGAACACTCTATTTGAGGTCCGAAGAATGATTTGTACATCTCCTCGTGCGTCAGGCCGAGGAAATTCTGAATAGTACGCGACCCTTCTGGGTTGAACTCCCACATGCGAAGGGGCCGGCGTTTGCAAGGCTGGACTCGACGAACCAGCATGACTTGCGCCACCATAATCAAACTGAAATCTCCTTCGAAGAGATTTTGCATGCGGCTTCACAGTACAGGCACGTCCTTGGCAGGACCCCAGCTCAGCCCTCTGCTAATCCATGACATCAGTTGTGGTGGAGGAACTGAGCGGAAAGTAGGGGCAGCCACCCACTTGGCACTTCTGGGAGCTGTGATATAAAACCACCCCTGTTGCCATCTGGACACTTCTGGAAAGGAACCTTTGGGCCACGTAGCTCCTGCTATCTTGCTTATTAATGCGCCTCCGAACGCTGCATACTGCCCCTCGACCATCTTCGGCTTCACATCAAAGGTCTTGAGCCACATGCCGAAGTGAGGGGTAATGCGGAGGAAGGCCTCACACACGACAATGAATGTCGAGATGTGGAGAAAGGAGTCCGGGGCTAGATCGTGGAAATCTAGCCCGTAATAAAACAACAACCCCCTAACGAAGGGATCTAGAGTGAGGCCTAGTCCTCGGAGGAAGTGGGAGATGAACACGATGTCTTCGTTGGGTTCAGGAGTAGGGACGGCTGCCCTCGGGCAGGCAACCGATGTGAAACCTCGGCGGTCAGGTATCTGGCCTCCCTCAACTTCTTGATGTCTTCTTCCGTAAAGGAGGAGGGCATCCACCGGCCTTGAAGGCTAGATCCGGACATGATTGAAGATCCGAAGCACCTGACCTGGGCTTTGGGTGTTAGAACTCGAGGCGGGGGAAGTATTCGATTGAGCATGGGAGGGAAAAAGTAAAAGCCTTGTCCCTTTTATAAAGAGGGTGAATATCAAGTGTCCTCTCCGTAGCCGTTTGGGACTTGCCTATGATCTAGGAGTCCTAGACGCGGTTGGGTTACCCACGCCCGTATTGATGAGAATCCCGTAATAAGGGGACACGATCTTTGCTTTGACAAGACATGTCGAAAAACTGCCTCGCGTTCTGTGCGGGGCTAGTTAAAGGAAACGGTTCGAATAATCACCGGGCCATGGCATAATGTCGTGTTGCCAAAACAAGTCAGCAAATTAGATTTGTGAAAATATTATTGTCTCTACGGTGGTATGTGGAACTTATTTTGCAGGGTCGGACACTATCCTTGTATTCAAATTCTTCCGTGGTATATCCGGAGGAGGAACCCGCCTTGCAATGCCGAAGACAATACTGCGCGCCGGACTCATCGTCATTGAAGCCTGGTTCAGGGGCTATTGTGGGAGTCCTGGATTAGGGGGTCTCCGGACAGCCGTACTATCTCCATTGGCCGGACTGTTAGACTATGAAGATCCAAGATTGAAGACTTCGTCTCGTGTCCGAATGGGACTCTACTTGGCGTGGAAGGCAAGCTAGGCAATACGGATATGGATATCTCCTCCTTTGTAACCGACCTTGTGTAACCCTAACCCTCTCCGGTGTCTATATAAACCGGAGGGTTTTAGTCCGAACAACAACTACAACATACAATCATACCATAGGCTAGCTTCTAGGGTTTAGCCTCTCTGATCTTGTGGTAGATCTACTCTTGTACTACCCATATCATCAATATTAATCAAGCATGATGTAGGGTTTTACCTCCATCAAGAGGGCCCGAACCTGGGTAAAACATTGTGTCCCCTGCCTCCTGTTACCATCCGCCTTAGACGCACAGTTCGGGACCCCCTACCCGAGATCCGCCGGTTTTGACACCGACAGGCACCCCAAAGGCACACGAAGTCTTCTCTTAGCCGTGTGCTACCTCTTGAGCATGCATTGGTTTTCCCTTGAAGAGGAAAGGGTGATGCAACAAAGTAGCATAAGTATTTCCCTCAGTTTTTAAGAACCAAGGTATCAATCCAATAGGAGACTACATGCAAGTCCCTTGTACCTGCACAAACAAATAAGAACCTTGCAACCAACGTGATAAAGGGGTTACCATTCCCTTCATGGCCACTTGCAAAAGTAAGATCTGATAAAGATAATAAGATAAATATTTTTGGTATTTTTGTTGTATAGATAGGAAAATAAAGATTGCAAAATAAAAAGCAGCAAAAATAGCAAGTAGATAGGAAAATAATATGATGGAAGATAGGCCCGGGGACCATAGGTTTCACTAGTGGCTTCTCTCAAGATAGCAAATTCTATGGTGGGTGAACAAATTACTGTCGAGCAATTGATAAAAAAGCGCATAGTTATGAGATTATCGAGGCATGATCATGTATATAGGCATCACGTACGCAACAAGTAGACCGAAACGATTCTGCATCTACTACTATTACTCCACACATCGACCGCTATCCAGCATGCATCTAGAGTATTAAGTTCATAAGAACAAAGTAACACATTAGGCAAGATGACATGATGTAGAGGGATAAACTCAAGCAATATGATATAAACCCCATCTTTTTATCCTCGATGGCAACAATACAATATGTGCCTTGCTGCCCCTGCTGTCACTGGGAAAGGACACCACAAGATTGAACCCAAAGCTAAGCACTTCTCCCATTTGCAAGAAAGATCAATCTAGTAGGCCAAATCAAACTGATAATTCGAAGAGACTTGTAAAGATATTAAATCATGCATAAAAGAATTCAGAGAAGAATCAAATATTGTTCATAGATAATCTTGATCATAAACCCACAATTCATCGGATCTCGACAAACACACCACAAAAAGAATTACATCGAATAGATCTCAAAGAGAATCGAGGAGAACTTTGTATTGAGATCCAAAGAGAGAGAAGAAGCCATCTAGCTAATAACTGTGGACCCGAAGGTCTGTGGTAAACTACCCACAC
Organism: Triticum urartu; assembly: GCF_003073215.2. Lineage (NCBI taxonomy): Eukaryota > Viridiplantae > Streptophyta > Magnoliopsida > Poales > Poaceae > Triticum > Triticum urartu. Next base: position 153,360,283 of record NC_053023.1, read on the forward strand.
ATCATCGGAGAGGCTATGGTGTTGATGTAGAAGCCCTCCGTGATCGATTCCCCCTCCGGCGGAGCGCCGGAAAATGCCCCGTCGGTGTCAAAACCGGCGGATCTCAGGTAGGGACTCCCGAACTATGCGTCTAAGGCGGATAGTAACAGGAGGCAGGTGACACGATGTTTACCCAGGTTCGGGCCCTCTTGATAGAGGTAAACCCTACGTCCTACTTGATTGTTCTTGATGATATGACTATTACAAGAGTAGATCTACCACTAGATCAGAGAGGCTAAACCCTAGAAGCTAGCCTATGGTATGATTGTATGTTGTCCTACGGACTAAAACCCTCCGGTTTATATAGACACCGGAGGGGGCTAGCGTTACACAAGGTCGGTTACAAAGGAGGAGATATACATATCCGTATTGCGTAGCTTGCCTTCTATGCCAAGTAAAGTCCCATCCGGACACGGGACGAAGTCTTCAATCTTGTATCTTCATAGTCCAACAGTCCGGCCAAAGGATATAGTCCGGCTGTCCGGAGACCCCCTAATCCAGGACTCCCTCAGTAGCCCCTGAACCAGGCTTCAATGACGATGAGTCTGGCGTGCAGTGTTGTCTTCGGCATTGCAAGGTGGGTTCTTATCCAAATTTTGAATGTTTGTTAAGTAGTGTCCGGTCCCATAAATGTTGGACTTCTTGGCTTCTGTGCCCAATAAGGGCTATCTTCCACGCATCGAATGAACACGAGGGGACAGGGTGTTTTTACATTCACCCCCAGCCAGATAAATAAATTATCTATTAAAGGGATGGGGATTCTTAGATCCAATCCATACCATCCTCCCACAGCGAGAATCCATCGGAGCGCGCTTCGGAAAAAATCCACTCCAACATGGCCGACCACCGCAGCTCCTCCTCTCGCCCCCGTAGCCCTAAGACCGGTGATTGGGAGAGGTGTTCTGTCCCACACAGTCGATTAGTCGAACTGCAGACTCAGGGATTTCTCCCTCCAGCGTATATAGTTCCCGTCCGAGCCGGGCTCGCCACCTACAATGGCGGGGAGCAAGCGGAGAGCTTCCCCAGCCCCTCTACGGGGGAGCGGGTGTGCCTTGTTCCTTACTTATTAAGGGGACTCAGATTTCCAAATCATCCGTTCCTCCGCGGGCTCCTGGAGTTTTACGGCCTCCAACTGCATAATTTCACCCCTGCTTCCATATTACACATCGCCGGCTACGTTGCCCTTTGCGAGTTATTCCTGGGCTGCGAGGCCCATTTCGAGTTGTGGAAAAGGTTATTTTGCCTTGTCCCCCGCACACAGAAGGGGTCACTTTATCAAGTGGGCGGAGCCGAAATATGGCGTATCGCCGAAACCGGATACCTGTCCGGTACTCCGAAGAAGACGTCTAAAGACTGGCCTTCGGAATGGTTTTATATGGAGGACATCCCCCTTCCAGACCCTGTTCGTCGGGGTGTTCCTGAGTTCAACAATGATCCTTTGAAGAAATGCCGAAGCTGGCGCCCACGGAGCCCCCAGGAGGAAGACAACAGAGAAGTCTTTTACCTGATGAACCGTATTAAAGCGCTGGCTCAATCAGGATTGACAGTAATCGAGGTTATGTCAATATGCATAATGCGGGGAGTGCAGCCACTTCAATATCCAGGGCACCCTCTGTGGTGTTTTAACGGGGAAGATGATGCCACCCGTTGCGGGCGTAAGGGACCGGACTCCGCTGCTGCTTTAGCAAAAATTATGTCCGAGTTGTTCAAGGGAGAGGAAGAGGAGTTCATCCGCATCAAGCCACGGGATGGATTCTCCATGTACAACCCTCCAAGCTGGGTGGGATATATCTCCTTACTCCCATTCTCCCCGCATTCTTTGTCGTAGGTACTCACCTTGCCATTTTACGGCAGGAACTGCGAAAATCTGTAAGGGAGGTCAACAGCCCATCTCCACAACCAGAGGATCCTGACCGGGCCCTCGGTCCCGGACTCGAAGAAGATCTGGACATATTCGTGGAGCTGATAGACATGCAATTCTATCAATTGAGCTGTGATGACGCCATGGTGGCCATTACGGCCGACTATCCCGGACTGCTCCCTGCGTCGCACGTAAGAAAAACCAAAATCCCAACTCCAAAAACTAGGATCCCCCTTTTAGACACTTCACCTACCATATACATATGGTGTTTTACAGGGAAGGCATTCGGGACGCCGTGCCGAACCCGCAGCAACTCGCCAACAAGAGGCACCGAGGCCGGGTAGGCCAAAAAGGAAGGCGGTCAGGACGGAGACGCCAGCGCAGAGGTATGACAAAAAACCCCGCTCCGTGGTTGTCTTCTTTGTCAAAATGTAATGACGTCCATGTTTCTTTAATACAAAAAACGCTCGCCGGAATATGTCCGGAGAGGCTGCCGATCATGCTTCTACCAGTCGGGCTCGAAGGCCGGACATAGAGGCGGAAGCCGACATGGGGCAGACGCCGGATACTCCTCCTAAAGAGGATGCGGATAGACTGTACGCTACAAATTCAGAAGTGGAGAGCGCCATGAATCATAGGCTTCGCCGGGCCGTACTCCGTGACGCTTGCTTCTCACAAGAGGCATTTGATGCCTTCAATTCTGGAGACGCATACCTCCGTGCTGCTTAAAATGGTCTAGCCAGAGCCACGGACCAGTATGTAAGGGATCTACGGGTAAGCAAATCTGACGATTATATGTATCAGTAGCCCCTCAGACTTGAAACAGCTGACGCAAGTGATTTAAGGATCATTATTTGTGCAGGTTCTTACGGAGAAGAATTCCCAACTGTCTCAAGAGTTGGACGAGTGCAAGGCCCAGCTGGAAGCCACTGTTGCCGCATTGAAGGAGTCCAAAAAGGGTCCCCCTGGTAACTCTTTTGTCTATTGCAAAGAATATCAGTACCAGGTAGTATGCGGCATATATGCACACCTAACAATAGATGTTGCAGGTGGCCCCGGAGTGAATCCGGAGGCCATGGAGGTGGATACGGCACGTGACGATCGATAGCGAAATGCTGGCGAGTGCGTGCTGACGCGAGTCAGGCAGGAGAAAAATGATCTCCAAGATGCCAATATTCTGCTGGGCGTGGAACTGAAGGATGTCCGAGCCCAGCTTGTGGACTCCGTGAAAGAGAATAAACGGCTTCAGCGCGGCATTTTTAGTAAGCGCTTGAACGAACTTTTTAAAGGAGTTCGGCGAAGAAGTCTGCTAACAGCATTATGTCTGCAGGTATGCTGATGGGTCGTCCTGTGGAGGAGATGCCCGGGTCCTCGAGTGATCTTCTGCCAGAGCTCTCACAACTGCACGAACAAGTTCGGCAGGTGATGCGGAGTATTGCCCAAGCCTTGTGGCCGTCCGCGTCCCCGCCAGGAGGCATGGGGGAGCTTATAGAGAAGCTCGAGGGAGCACGGCGGCGCTTCCGATTATGGAAGATATCAGCCTGCCGACAAGGTGCGCGGGAAGCCTGGGCTATGGTGGAGACACGATATACCAAGGCTGACCCAAACTACATGGCCGAGGTCAGACCTGTGGGGCCCGTTGGAAAGAGATCCCCGTTAGTTTAGTGTATGATCAAGTAGAATTAGCCGCAAAGTATTCCCAACAGGATTGTAGGCTAGACAGCCTGTTGGATGGTATAGAGGAAGAATTTAATCAGCCTTAGTGACTGTGTACTTCAAATGACATATGTAATGTCCCTAGCCGGATTGTAAATCATTTGTCATGGCGGACCTTTTCGCTTCGACCTTTGGACCCGATAGTCCGGAGTGTATCCTAATACCCACTCGGTTATATGAAAACCGGGGTATGCATGGAAACCAGGCGTAGGGGTCATAAGTGCTTGAACAGACAAGTACCCAACTAGTTATGTTATATTACATGGGTAGTAAGAAACATCTTCCAGGGAGAATAGTTCCGTTAAGGGTTCCTTTCCCTGGGTACGCATGCCCTAAGGTGCATGTCCGAACTGCGAAAAGAGACGCAGGCTATAAACATCTGGGGGCATGTTTCAAATTAAATAAAAGTCATCTTTTATTCACCGACCGAGTATTCCCTTAAGAATGCTAGCTTTCGGCTTCACCCAGTCTGAGGTACACATCCAGCTGACCCGACAGTAACAATCGCAGAGGTGCTCCCCTTATGCCCTAGCCGAATTAACGGGAACATAGGGCATAAACACAAGAGCCAGGCAACCCAGCTTGGCCAAAACTTAAGTCATATCGATGCATATAATAGCGAAAAAGGTACATGCGGAAGAATAACACATGTGCGGGGCATGAAGCCCGGAAAAATAATGAGATTAAGCTTATGTATAGGAAGCCCCCGGGTATATTGAGCGCGGTTAGCGCATCAAGATTGTGTAACCAAGACACAGGTTTAGGCCTTTAGGGCTTTGAAGAGAGAAAGAAAGAGAGAAAAAACAGATGTGCAAAAAATTCATGGAGGTAAGGAGACGAACATAGAGTCCGGCTCTAGGCGTAGAATCTTTGGAGTCTGGCTGCGTTCCATGGGTTTGGCTCGAGCCGATTATTCGATGCATCCCGCAGACAGTACGCTCCACCAGTCAGAACCTGGTCGATAATGAAGGGACCTTCCCATTTGGGCTTGAGCTTGTTCTTTTTCTTCTCCGGCAGACACAGAACTAGTTCACCAACGTTATAGGTTTTGGCCCGCACTTCTCTGTTTTGATACCTTCGAGCTTGTTGTTGATAGAATGCGGAACGGGCTTTTGCCACGTCGCGCTCCTCCTCCAGGGCATCCAAACTGTCCTGCCGATCGAGCTCGGCCTCTCTTTCTTCGTACATGCGCACTGGAGGTGAGTCATGAATTATGTCGCAAGGCAGCACCGCATCAGCGCCATACACCACGAAAAACGGTGTGCATCCGGTAGTGCGATTCGGTGTGGTCCGCAACCCCCATAGTACGGAGTCGAGCTCCTCTACCCAATGGGTGTCTGATTCCTTTAAGGACCGGACTAATATGGGTTTAATACCACTCATGATAGGACCATTCGCTCGTTCAACTTGACTGTTAGTTTGCGGATGATAGACAGAAGCATAATCGAGCTTGATGCCCATGTTGCTGCACCAAAGTTTCACCTCGTCGGCTGTAAAGTTCGTGTCGTTGTCAATGATGATGCTGTGGGGGACGCCATAACGGTGTACAACCCCGGATATGAAGTCTATCACCGGTCCGGATTCAGCCGTTTTGACAGGTTTGGCTTCTATCCATTTGGTGAATTTGTCCACCATGACCAGTAAGTATTTTCTCTTATGGGTTCCCCCTTTGAGGGGTCCGACCATGTCGAGCCCCCACACCGCAAAGGACCAAGTAATGGGGATTTTTTGGAGGGCGGTAGGTGGCATGTGGCTTTGGTTTGCAAAAAGCTGGCAACCAAGACAATGTTGAACCAGATGCTGTGCATCTGCCCGGGCCGTCGGCCAATAAAAACCTGTACGGAAGGCCTTGCTTACAAGGGCCCGGGCTGCTGCGTGGTGGCCGCTGAGTCTGGCATGGATTTCTGCCAAAAGCTTCCACCCTTCCTCTTCGGAGATGCACCTTTGAAGGACTCCGGTTGTGCTTTCTTATAAAGCTCTCCCTCATGGACCTTGTAGGCTTTAGATCACCGCACTATGCAGCAAGCCACATTTTGATCCTCGGGTAATTCCTGTCTAGTTAAGTAGGCCATGAATGGTTCTGTCCACGGGGCGATGACGGCCATTATCACGTGGGCTGAAGGTGTTATTTCGGTGGCAGAGCCTCCGATTGTGTAGTATTCGGTATCTGGGGTTGTGGCCGGGTCCGGACTATTTTTGCCAGTGTCCCCTTCCCATACCACGGATGGTTTAAACAGTCCTTTCAGGAAGATGTTTGGTGGGACAGGGTCGTGTTTAGCGCCGATACGTGCTACGATGTCCGCTGCCTGGTTGTTTTCCCGAGCCACATGGTGGAATTCCAGCCCCTCGAACCGGGCTGACATTTTGAGGACGGCGTTGCGATATGCCGCCATTTTTGGATCCTTGGCATCGAAGTCTCCATTTATTTGGGATATTGCGAGGTTCGAATCCCCACGCACCTCTAGGCATTGGATGCCCATGAAGACTGCCATCCGTAGGCCATGTAATAGGGCCTCGTATTCGGCTGCGTTATTGGAGTCCGTATATAGTATTTGGAGCACGTATTGCACCGTGTCTCCAGTGGGGGACGTCAAGACGACGCCAGCCCCTAGACCAGCCAGCATTTTAGAGCTGTCGAAGTGCATGATCCAATTGGAGTATGCGCCGTACTCTTTAGGGAGTTCGGCTTCTGTCCATTCGGCTATGAAATCGGCCAATACTTGCGACTTAATGGCTCGTCGTGGCTTATATGTTATGTCGAACGGGAGGAGCTTGATGGCCCATTTGGCAATCCGGCCCGTGGCATCACGGTTGTTTATTATATCATTGAGTGGTACTTCTGATGCCACCGTAATCGAACACTCTTGAAAGTAGTGTCGTAATTTCCGGGATGCCATAAATACCGCGTATGCTATCTTTTGGTAATGTGGGTACCGTGATTTGCATGGAGTGAGGATGGTGGATACATAATATACCGGCTTTTGAAGCAGGAATTTATGTCCGTCCATCTCTCGTTCGACGACGAGCACTGCGCTTACAACTTGGTGAGTTGCCACTATATATAATAGCATTGGTTCGCCAACAGTTGGCGTGGCCAAGATTGGGTTGGAGGCCAGGATGGCTTTGATTTCTTCCAGTCCGGCCGTGGCTGCGTCCGTCCACTTGAAGTGTTCGGTGCACCGAAGAAGGCGATAAAGGGGGAGTGCCTTTTCTCCGAATCGGGAGATAAAGCGGCTTAAAACTGCCACGCATCTAGTCAATTTCTGGATTTGCTTGAGGTCAGTTGGGATAGCCAACTGTGACAGAGCTCGGATTTTAGCCGGATTTGCTTCAATTCCTCTACTAGAGACGATGAAGCCCAGGAGCTTTTCGGCGGGAACGCCGAAAACGCATTTTTCTGGATTGAGCTTAATGTCGTATGTTCGGAGATTGGTGAACGTGAGCCTCAAGTCGTCTATTAAAGAGTCGACATGTCTGGTTTTAATGACCACATCGTCTACATATGCCTCCACAGTCTTACCGATCTGCTTTTCCAGACATGTCTGGATCATGCGCTGATATGTTGTGCCGGCGTTTTTGAGCCCAAAGGGCATTGTGTTAAAGAAGAAGGGGTCGTATGGTGTTATAAATGTCGTTGCGGCTTGATCAGACTCCGCCATCTTAATCTGGTGGTAACCAAAGTATGCGTCGAGGAAGCACAATGGTTTGTATCCTGCGGTAGCATCGATGATTTGATCGATGCGAGGGAGTGGGAAGGGATCCTTTGGGCAAGCCTTGTTAAGGTCTTTGAAGTCGACACATAGGCGCCAGGATTTGTCCTTCTTTGGTACCATCACCAGGTTTGCTAGCCAATCCGGATGTTCTATTTCTTTAATGAATCCGGCTTCCAGTAGCTTGGCCAGCTCCTCTCCCATGGCTTGTCGATTAGGTTCAGAGAAACGCCGAAGAGTCTGCTTGACCGGCTTGAATCCTTTTAGAATATTAGGGCTATGCTTGGCCAATCTGCGTGGGACTCCTGGCATGTTTGAAGGATGCCAGGCGAATATATCCCAATTCTCGCGTAGAAACTCCCGTAGTGCGGTGTCTACAGCGGGGTCTAACTGTGCCCCAATGGATGCTGTTTTTGTAGGGTCCGTTGGATGGACTTGGAATTTAACTATCCCGTCCGCTGGTTTAAAGGAGGTGGACTTGGATCTTTTGTCTAGTATCACGTCATCCCTGCCAACGGGGAGCGCAGCGCGGTTAACTCTTCCGCCACAAGGGCTTCGGACAATGCCTCGAGGGCTAGTGCGGCTGTTTTGTTCTCGGCGTGGAGTGCTATGTCTGGATCACTAGCTAGAGTGATAATTCCCTTGGCTCTGGGCATTTTGATCTGCATGTACCCGTAATGGGGTATGGCTTGAAAAATCGTGAATGCCTCCCGCCCTAGAAGGGCGTGGTATCCGCTACTGAACGGGGCCACTTGGAATGTAATTTCTTCGGACCTGTAATTCTCTGGAGTGCCGAATACCACATCTAGTGTGATTTTCCCAGCGCAACGTGCCTCCCGACTAGGGATAATTCCTCGGAAGGTCGTAATGCTTTGCTCAATAGGTTGCTGTCTATGTCCATTTTTTGGAGAGTTTCCTCATAGATGAGGTTTAATCTGCTGCCGCCATCCATGAGCACCTTCGTGAGCCGAAAGCCGTCCATAATTGGACTGAGGACCAAAGCGGCTGGTGCTCGGGCTGTTCGGAATTTAGGTTCGTCACTGGCGTTGAAGGTGATAGCCGTGTCGCTCCATGGATTTATTGCTGCCACGTGGCAGACTTCGGCAATGCCGCAAAGTGCTCTCTTACGCCTATTATTTGAGGCGAAGGTCTTGAAGACCGTTAATACTGTGTTTTTATCCGTGGGAAGGTGCTCTGAGGTATTTTGGGTGAGAAGATCCTCATCGCTTTTGGCCACCTGTCGGAGTACCCAACATGCTCTAAGGCTGTGTGTTGATATGGTATCCGCTGTACTATGGATTTTATAGGGCCCGTTGAGCCATCCCTCCAATACGGTTCCACGCCCTGTAGTGGGCTTTTGCTTCTTTGTAATTGGCTCGGGCGACTTATGAGAGTGCGCCCTTTTAGTTCAGACTGGGAGTTTTGTCAGAGCCGGATTATCCCAAAATTGCATTTGGGTTTTCCAGGCACTTTCTATCGCACAGTATTTCCGTACTATGTCTTCCAAGTCAGTGAAGTGTGCTACGTCATGGCGACTTATGGCGTTGAGGACTCCCTTGTCCGTGCAATTGTTGCAAAAGAACGAAATTGCATTTTCCTCGCGACATTCCTTGACTTTGTTCATTACAAGGAGGAATCTGGCCCAATAGTGATGTACTGTCTCTTGGGGCGCTTGCCTAATGTGGGAAAGATAGTTTGTATCTGGGTGGGTGGGTGGATTTAAGTCCATACCTTGACCCAATCTGTGATCCTGGGGCAGGGGAGTTTCCGATCTTGGAAGTTTGGGCTCCGGTATGTTGCTCTGCGGGTTCGGTATGCAGCCTGATTCTGGATTCAGGGTTAGGGCGGCGTCCTCCCATGAGCGAGTATCCTGTTCGGAGACTTCGGGAATCCGGACATAGTTCATCCTCAGGATAGAGGGAGAATCGCCGCATTGCTCCTCCACCACCGCTATCTGATGGGTGACCGGCAGAGAGTTAATCTCCCTTTGGTCGGGTTTAAGCCCGATCCGATCGTAGTCCGTAGTGACACCCAGAGCGGCAATGCGATGTAGCGACCAGACCTCAAACAGTCTGATCTCTGTGCTCCGGTGTCATCCCTGGATCAGTAATGCTGACACCACACAGTACTCGGAGGATTTATAGCAGAGTAGCAATCACACACTTATTACATCGAGTGTCTCAAGAGAGAACTTATTACAATAAATATGGCTGAGGCCATCTAATAACGATAACAGCGGAAGGCTTGGAAGATAAGTGAGTCCATCAACTCCAACGGCATCACTGAGTATAGAACCACGACCTAAAAACTCCTTAATCGTCGTCTGAAAAGTCTGCAACATTAACGTTGCAGCCCGAAACGGGTCAGCACATGGAATATGCAGGCAAGGTAACACATAGAGAGTAATGGAATGAAACAGCTATACTATATGCATATTTGGCTGGTGGAAAGCTCTATGGTTACAGTTTTGCGTAAAGCCAATTTTTCCCTACTTCAAAGGAATAAAATTTATTTAACTATCATGGTAGTTGTTAAACATTGAGAATGGTTGACAGCATTCTCAATCCCAATTAAGCATCATCATTAAACAAAGCCCAACAAAATTAATTTAGGGTAACATGTTGAGATTCACAGGATAATCCAGGTACTAGATACTCAAGTTGTCCATAACCGGGGACACGGCTAACCATGATTAGTTTATTACACTCTGCAGAGGTTTGCGCACTTTTCCCCACAAAACTCGATCGCCTCCGTTTGGTTTCTCGCACTACAAGGTGTTTGAGAAGACGGGTGACCGAGACATAGTCTTTTAGAAGTGTTAGCACCTTACGATCGGGTAGACCGTACCACCTACATCCCCTACATCTGCTAGTCTACCACTGTAAGAGTTCGCACGACTTAGTCAACTATGCTAGATCCCATAATAGCTTGTGGCTGCACACAGAAGTTTCTAGTATGAATAGTCTCATGATACCTTTGAGCCTGGGTGGCGGTCCAAAAGAAAACAAGTAAGTCCTGGAATACCCAGGTGCCTCAATCCACCCAGATGTGTGTTTAAGTTGCCACCTTAGATAAACCATTAATTAATAAACACACATCTGTCATGGATATCGCTCACCCAATCCACGTCTACTAGCATAGCATGGCACAATAAGCAAACATAGAAGTAACTCCCAAAGGTTTGAAAGTAAACAGGTAATAGGTACTACCTCAACTACTTCCCATCCCACAATTTAATTAGATCCTAATCATGCAATGTTTGAGGATTGATCTAATGCAATAAAACTGGGTAGTAGGAAAGGTATGATCAAAGTGTTACTTGCCTTGCTGATGATCCGGGAAACCTAGCGATTCGAAGTAACAAGCGGCACACTCCGAGTATTCTATCGCAGACAAACAAACAAGCATACAATAAGTACTCATCTAATGCACAGGTAAAAGTCAAATAAGAGATCTAACTAGAAGGTTCAACTTAAGAACTCCGGTTTGCAAAAAGAATCAAATCGAACGAAGCAACGAAAGTCAAACGGCGAAAGAAAACAACTTTGTTCTACTAATCTGGATCTAAGGCAAATTTTACAGTAGCAAAAACTTGTTTAAGTTGGTTAAACTGATAGAGGGTTTCGAGACGAAACTCCAGGCGCTTGAATCGCCTGATTCCGATAAACGAGCGAAAAGTTATACTAAAAAGAAAATCGGATCAGGAATCGCGATCAGAAAAATCGCGGATTAAATCCGAGAAAAAGAAAAACGACGAACGTTCATTAGAACGAACGAATGGACAAACGCTCGCTATTTAAATAAATCGGAAAAACCGATCTATTTAAAAAAACTGAAACTAAAAAAACGACGTAAAACCGGACGGTTTTTTGAAAAAAGTAAAAAAACAAGGCGAAAATCGAGACGACGTCGGGCGGCGTGTCGGCGTCGGCGGCGGGCGGCGAGCGGCACGGCGGCGGGGCGGCGCTGGGGGCAGCTCGGCTAGGGTTTGGCTGGGGTTGGGCCTCCCCCCCGGCTTATATAGCCTAGTCGGGCCGGAGTCCTAGTCGGACACGGCCCGTTAGGTCGGTTCGTTTTTTTTAAAGTTTATGCGCGTAAGAAAAATAAAAAAATACTAAACGGACCCCAAAAATCCCGAAATAAATTTCCCGGGCTTCTAAAATAAAGCCGCACAAGGTGAACATTTATTTGGGGCCTAAATGCAATTTTGAAAAACACACATTTTTTCCTAAATTCAAATAAAATAACGAAAAACTCCGAAATAAAATCTTATTTGATTTTATTATTAAATCCTCAATATTTTTTATTTTGGGAAAGTCATTTTATTCCCTCTCTCATATTTTTGGTAATAGAAATAATTGATGATAAAATAACAAAATCAAATGATCCTATTCTCAAAATTTGAGAAAACTCAAATATGAAAATAACGAAATCCCCAACTCTCTCCGTGGGTCCTTGAGTTGCGTAGAAATTTCTAGGATCAACCAAAAGCAAAATAAAATATGATATGCATTGATGATCTAATGTATAACATTCTAAATTGAAAATTTGGGATGTTACAAACCTACCCCCCTTAAGATGAATCTCGCCCTCGAGATTCAGGTTGGCTAGAAAATAGGTGAGGGTGGTCCTTGAGCAAATCTTCCTCTCGTTCCTAGGTGGCATCGTTCTCTGTGTGGTGGCTCCACTAAACCTTGCAAAACTTGATAACCTTGCTGCGAGTGACTCGGCTGGCAAACTCGAGAATCTTAATTGGTTTCTCCTCATAGGTCAAATCGTTATCCAACTGAATAGTTTCCAATGGCACTGTATCTCTCAAAGGTATGTCAGCCATCTCCGCGTGGCATTTCTTCAACTGGGAAACGTGGAACACATCATGAACTCCTAACAATCCTTCGGGCAATTCCAACTTGTAGGCCACTTCTCCCATACGCTCCAAAACTCGATATGGTCCTACAAATCATGGCACTAACTTTCCTTTAACCCCAAAACGCTTTGTTCCCCGAAGTGGTGATACTCGAAGATAAGCTCTATCTCCAACTTCGTAAACTGTCTCCTTGCGTTTTGAATCTGCATAACTCTTCTGTCTGGACTGGTCTATCTTGAGCCTATCGCGAATCAAATTCACCTTCTGTTCAGACTCTTTAATCAAGTCAGGTCCAAACAACTGGCGGTCTCCAGCTTCGTCCCATGACAACGGGGTCCTGCACCTCCTTCCGTACAAGGCTTCAAAAGGGGCCATCTTTAAACTGGTTTGGTAACTGTTGTTGTAAGAGAACTCTGCATACGGTAAATTGTCGTCCCAACTAGATCCGTAATCTAGTGCACAAGCTCTCAACATATCCTCCAAAATCTGATTGACTCTCTCGGTTTGTCCATTTGTCTGTGGATGAAAAGCTGTACTGAATTCTGACCTAGTACCCAAAGTTTCGTGCAACTGCTTCCAGAACTTTGAGGTAAACTGGGTTCCTCTATCCGATACGATACTCCTCGGAACTCCATGCAGACATACAATCCTGGTCATGTATATCTCTGCCAACTTTGCACTGGTGTAGGTAGTCTTTACTGGGATGAAATGGGCTACCTTCGTCAACCGATCGACTATAACCCAAATCGAGTCATAGCCTGAACGTGTTCTGGGCAATCCCATGATAAAATCCATGCCTAACTTATCCCACTTCCATTCGGGTATCGGCAATGGTTGTAACAATCCTGCTGGCTTCTGATGCTCTGCCTTTACTCTCTGACACACATCACAAACTGCTACATATTCCGCAATATCCTTCTTCATTCTGGTCCACCAGAAAATGTCTTTCAAATCCAAATACATCTTGGTATTTCCTGGGTGAATCGAATATGGTGAATCGTGTGCCTCTTGCAGAATCAACTTCCTAATCTCCAGGTCATTGGGCACATAAACACGGTCTTCAAACCATAGGGTGTCGTGCTCATCCTCACGAAATCCTTTAGCCTTTCCTTTGCTAAGTTTCTCCATATTAGAGGCAATCTCCTTGTCAGTCTTCTGAGCTTCTCTGATTCTATCCATCAAAGTTGACTGGATCTCCAATGCTGCTACATAGCCTCTCGGAACTATTTCCAAACATAGTTCACGAAGATTTTCTCCTAACTCCCTTGGTATTTCTCCCGTCATTAATGTATTGACGTGGCTCTTTCGGCTTAATGCATCAGCTACTACATTAGCCTTTCCGGGATGGTAATGCAATCTCATATCATAATCCTTGATGAGCTCCAACCACCTCCTTTATCTGAGGTTTAACTCCTTCTGTGTGAAGATGTATTTCAAACTCTTATGGTCCGTGTACACCTCACAATGATTTCCAATCAGAAAATGTCTCCATGTCTTCAATGCATGCACTACGGCTGCTAACTCCAAGTCGTGCGTAGCATAATTCAACTCATGTGGCTTAAGTTGTCTTGAGGCATATGAAACAACTCTCCCTTCCTGCATAAGCACTGCTCCAAGTCCTCGACGTGAAGCGTCGCAATACACCTCATAATCCTTGGTCTGGTTTGGAAAAATCAACACTGGTGAGGTAACCAAACGTTTCTTCAACTCCTGGAAACTAGCCTCACATTCCTCCGTCCATATGAACTTGGTCTCCTTCTTTAATAACTCCGTCATAGGCTTCGCAATCTTTGAGAAATTCTCAATGAATCTCCGGTAGTATCCTACGAGTCCAAGAAAACTCCGGATCTCTCCAACGGTGGTTGGTGCTTCCCACTTGGTCACGGTATCAACTTTAGTGGGATCAACTGCCATACCTTCTCCAGATATAACATGTCCGAGGAATCCTACTTCCTTCAACCAAAACTCACATTTGCTGAACTTGGCATATAATTGATGTTCTCTGAGCTTCTCAAGTACCAATCACAAATGTTCCTTATGCTCCTCTTCATTCTTCGAGTAAACTAGGATATCATCAATGAACACTACGACGAACTTATCCAAAAACTCCATAAATACTATGTTCATCATGTTCATAAAATATGCGGGTGCGTTAGTCAGACCAAATGACATAACGGTATACTCGTACAGCCCATACCTGGTGGTAAAAGTTATCTTAGGTATATCCTGTTCTCGAATCTTCAACTGGTGGTATCCTGATCGCAGATCGATCTTGGAAAATACCTTAGCTCCTTGCAATCGATCAAACATATCATTGATCATCGGTAGTGGGTACTTGTTCTTGATCGTTACTTCATTCAATCCTCGATAATCAACAACCATCCTTAACGATCCATCCTTCTTCTCCACTAGAAGTACTGGCGATCTCCATGGCGAAGAACATGGGCGAATATATCCCTTATCCAGTAACTCCTTAATCTTCTTCTTAATTTCCACCAAATCCTTTGCTGGCATCCTATACGGTCTCTTTGATATTGGCCCGGTGCCTGGCAATAGCTCAATCAAAAACTCAATATCTCTATCCGGTGGCATGCCTGGCAACTCTTTTGGAAATACTTCAGGGAAATCCTTCACTACTGGTACTTCCTCCTGCAAAACTCCTGTTAAGCAATTTACTTGAGTCCTCTTTGGCACATGTCGGGATACATACTTGATCCTTCTCCCTTTTGGGGTGGCAAGCAAAATTGACTTACTAGCACATTCAATATTCCCTTCATACTTTGATAACCAATCCATGCCTAATATCGCATCCAATCCTTGGGATTCCAATACTATTTGGTCTGAGGGAAAAACATAGTTACCAATCCTTAATGGTAACCGATCACACCATCGACTAGCCATATATTCTGCTCCAGGCGAGGTTACTAACATGGGTGACCTAAGGGCTTGGGTTGACAGGTTATACTTATCCACAAATCCCCTTGAGATGTATGAATGCGATGCACCAGTATCAAAAAGAACGAGTGTAGTAAATGACTTAACCAAAAACTTACCTATTACTGCATCAGGCTGAGCTTCAACCTCCTCCGCGCTAACGTGGTTCACCTGTCCCCTGTTGAAAGGGTTCGGCTTCTTCCCAGAGCTTCCATTGCTATTTCCATTTTGTATTTCAGGGCATTCATTGGCATAATGTCCGGTCTTCGAACACTTAAAGCAAGTGACTTGGCTCAGGTCTTTCTTGGCTGGGGTTGATGGGTTGGTGCGATTCTGGCCATTGCTTCCTCCATTCCCATTACCATTCCTGGTGCCATTGTGATTGTGCGAGCTACCTCCTCCATGGGTATGCTGAAAATGTCCTCCCGGTCTGGGGGTAAAACGTGGCTTCTGCTGAGCTCCTGAATTGTACTTTCCTTGTCCATACTTCCTCTTGCGATTCTCAATTTGCTGCTGCTTGCCTTCAATCATAAGAGCACGGTCTACCAACTCATGGTAGTTGTTGAAGGTTGCTACCATCAACTGCATGCTCAACTCATCGTTCAGTCCTTCGAGAAACTTCTCCTGCTTAGCTGCATCCGTAGCAACGTCATCTGGGGCATAACGTGCTAACTTACTAAAGTCCTCCACATACTGGCCAACTGTCCGTCCTCCTTGGCGCAAGTTGCGAAACTCACACTTCTTCATGGCCATGGCTCCTGCGGAAACATGAGCAGTACGAAAAGCCTGCTGAAACTGGTCCCATGTGACAGTGTCAACAGGGAAAGTGGCTGTGAAATTCTACCACCATGATGCTACGGGTCCTTCAAGCTGATGTGCGGCAAACTTCACCTTCTCCGCATCTATGCATCCTGCTGTGGTCAACTCTCTAGCTGTCTTGCGGAGCCAATCATCTGCTACTATCGGCTCGGTGCTACTGGAAAACACTGGCGGATTCAGCCTAAGAAAACGGGCTAAGTGATCAACAGGTGGTGGTGGTGGTGGTGGGTTGTTGTTCCCCTGGTTCTGATTCTGGACTAGCAACTGCATCAATGTGTTCTGCTGCTGGATCAACTGGGTGAGCTCTGGTGGAAAGGTAAATCCGGGGTCACGTCTCGGAGGCATCTGAGGGTTTAGAAAAGATGAGATGTAAGAATAGAGGGGGTCTAAAGAGAAAACACTACCCATATGCACATGAGGCAAAAGCAAACAATTCACTTCATTCAATCAAACAAGGGCATACAATCGATCTAACTATCAAAAAAGTGCTCGGACTACTGTATTTACATGGTGGACTACTACTACTGATGGGGTGGTCTACTAGAAATATTCTTCGGTTGCAGACTCCATGATATCTGCTCCAGCTTCATCAATATAGTCATCATCGCTATCATCCGGATCCGAATCGGTGTCATCGATGATGATGTAGTCTTCCGGGCGTATCTCCTTGGGTTCTTCATCTTCATCTACTGGTGTAGGGCCTCCCATAAATATCCCGATCTTCTTGATCAGACCGTCATTCTTCTCCACTAATACGTCAATTTCTTCTTCATAATCTTCACGTGTAGCCTTGAGTTCTTCTTCCAGTTCCTTGATTCTTGTCCTTGCCTTCTTCAGATCTATCATGTCGGCGCACATCTTGTTCTCCTGTCGTCGAATGTGCTGGTTTAACTCCTGGATAAAAGCTGCAATTGATCTATCCTTTCTGGTGCTGATCATCTCCCGGTGCTCATCTCAGCGCCCACAAATCTGGTAGATAGTATCCTTGAGATCATTGCGGTAGACTTCTCCAATGCGTCCCATGGTGATGTGAGCTGCCATGCTCATTCCTAGACTCCAAGTTGGTGCATCAAAGGAAAACTCTATGGGCTCAGTGACTGGCATGAACGTCCTTCCTGGAACTTGAACTTGAATCATCCAGTGCTCTTCTTCAGGTAAAGTGGCATTGTAGGTTCCGGTGAAGCTTGGTACTCCAATGTTCAGGTATCTAGTGACTTCCTTCAGGTGACGTCCAAAGGGTGTATCTTCATCCGGTTGTGTGAACTTGTTCCTTGCATTCGCCATCCTAAAAGAGTAGAAAAGATGATGAGTCAGAAGAGAAAAGAGAGGATAGTGATCTAGGTCTTTAGTCTAGTGGCCGTGTCCTACAGTCAGCGTGTGCTCTGATACCATCTCTGTAGCGACCAGACCTCAAACAGTCTGATCTCTGTGCTCCGGTGTCATCCCTGGATCAGTAATGCTGACACCACACAGTACTCGGAGGATTTATAGCAGAGTAGCAATCACACACTTATTACATCGAATGTCTCAAGAGAGAACTTATTACAATAAATATGGCTTAAGGCCATCTAATAACGATAACAGCGGAAGGCTTGGAAGATAAGTGAGTCCATCAACTCCAACAGCATCACTGAGTATAGAACCACGACCTAAAAACTCCTTAATCTTCGTCTGAAAAGTCTGCAACACTAATGTTGCAGCCCGAAATGGGTCAGCACATGGAATATGCTGGCAAGGTAACACATAGAGAGTAATGGAATGAAACAGCTATACTATATGCATATTTGGCTGGTGGAAAGCTCTATGGTTACAGTTTTGCGTAAAGCCAATTTTTCCCTACTTAAAAGGAATAAAATTAATTTAACTATCATGGTAGTTGTTAAACATTGAGAATGGTTGACAGCATTCTCAATTCCAATTAAGCATCATCATTAAACAAAGCCCAACAAAATTAATTTAGGGTAACATGTTGAGATTCACAGGATAATCCAGGTACTAGATACTCAAGTGGTCCATACCCGGGGACACGGCTAACCATGATTAGTTTATTACACTCTGCAGAGGTTTGCGCACTTTTCCCCACAAGACTCGATCGCCTCCGTTTGGTTTCTCGCACTACAAGGTGTTTGAGAAGACGGATGACCGAGACATAGCCTTTCAGAAGTGTTAGCACCTTACGATCAGGTAGACCATACCACCTACATCCCCTACATCTGCTAGTCTACCACTATAAGAGTTCGCACGACTTAGTCAACTATGTTAGAGCCCATAATAGCTTGTGGCTGCACACGGAAGTTTCTAGTATGAATAGTCTCATGATCCCTTTGAGCCTGGGTGGCGGTCCAAAAGAAAACAGGCAAGTCCTGGAATACCCAGGTGCCTCAATCCACCCAGATGTGTGTTTAAGTTGCCACCTTAGATAAACCATTAATTAACAAACTCACATCTGTCATGGATATCACTCACCCAATCCACGTCTACTAGCATAGCATGGCACAATAAGCAAACGTAGAAGTAACTCCAAAAGGTTTGAAAGTAAACAGGTAATAGGTACTACCTCAACTACTTCCCATCCCACAATTTAATTAGATCCTAATCATGCAATGTTTGAGGATTGATCTAATGCAATAAAACTGGGTAGTAGGAAAGGTATGATCAAAGTGTTACTTGCCTTGCTGATGATCCGGGAAACCTAGCGATTCGAAGTAACAAGCCACGCACTCCGGGTATTCTATCGCAGACAAACAAACAAGCATACAATAAGTACTCATCTAATGCACAGGTAAAAGTCAAATAAGAGATCTAACCAGAAGGTTCAACTTAAGAACTCCGGTTTGCAAAAAGAATCAAATCGAACGAAGCAACGAAAGTCAAACGGCGAAAGAAAACAACTTCGTTCTACTAATCTGGATCTAAGTCAAATTTTACAGTAGCAAAAACTTGTTTAAGTTGGTTAAACGGATAGAGGGTTTCAAGACGAAACTCCAAGCGCTTGAATCGCCTGATACCGATAAACGAGCGAAAAGTTATACTAAAAAGAAAATCGGATCAGGAATCGCGATTAGAAAAATTGCGGATTAAATACGAGAAAAAGAAAAACAATGAACGTTCATTAGAACGAACGAACAGACGAACGCTCGCTATTTAAATAAATTGGAAAAACCGATCTATTTAAAAAAACCGACGGAAAAACCAGACGGTTTTTTGAAAAAAAATAAAAAAAATTGGCGCGGAATTCGAGACGACCTCGGGCGGCGTGTCGGCGGCGGCGGCATCGGCGGCGGGCAGCGCAGCGGCGGCGAGCGGCGCGGCTGCGCGGCGGCGGCGGCGGGCGCTGGCGATGGCGGGGCGGCGCTGGGGGCGGCTCGGCTAGGGTTTGGCTGGGGCTGGGCCTCCCCCCGGCTTATATAGCCTAGTCGGGCCGGAGTCCTAGTCGGACACGGCCCGTTAGGTCGGTTCGTTTTTTTTAAAAAAAATTACGTGCGGAATAAAAATAAAAAGAAATACTAAACGGACCCCAAAAATCCCGAAATAAATTTTCCCGGGGCTTCTAAAATCAAGCCGCACAAGGTGAACATTTATTTGGGGCCTAAATGCAATTTTGAAAAACGCACATTTTTCCTAAATTCAAATAAAATAACGAAAAACTCCGAAATAAAATCTTATTTGATTTTATTATTAAATCCTCAATATTTCTTTATTTTGGGAAAGTCATTTTATTCCCTCTCTCATATTTTTGGTAATAGAAATAATTTATGATAAAATAACAAAATCAAATGATCCTATTCTCAAAATTTGAGAAAACTCAAAAATGAAAATAACGAAATCCCCAACTCTCTCCGTGGGTCCTTGAGTTGCGTAGAAATTTCTAGGATCAACCAAAAGCAAAATAAAATATGATATGCATTGATGATCTAATGTATGACATTCCAAATTGAAAATTTGGGATGTTACATGCGATCCAAGAGCTCGTTCAAAGAGGAGAGCTCCATTGGATCCATCTTCTCGGCAAATTTTGAGCCGATGTGGAGGCTATTTTCGATGACACGAGAGGTCATCGTCGGTGCAGCGGCCGAGCGGGCGGTCATGATGAAGCCGCCTAGTCGGAGAGTTTGGCCTACAGCCAAGGCTCCCCCAGAGGTGATGTTGTCCTTGACAACAAGGCGAGCCATCTTCCTTATGATGACGACACAGTGGAACTCTCAATGAAAGCACCAATGTCTGTGTCAAAACCGAAGGATCTCGGGTAGGGGGTCCCGAACTGTGCGTCTAAGGCGGATGGTAACAGGAGGCAGGGGACATGATGTTTACCCAGGTTCGGGCCCTCTTGATAGAGGTAAACCCTATGTCCTGCTTGATTGTTCTTGATGATATGAGTATTACAAGAGTAGATCTACCACGAGATCAGATCGGCTAAACCCTAGAAGCTAGCCTATGGTATGATTGTATGTTGGCCTACGGACTAAAACCCTTCGGTTTATATAGACACTGGAGGGGGCTAGGGTTACACAAGGTCGGTTACAAAGGAGGAGATATACATATATGTATTGCTTAGCTTGCCTTCTACGCCAAGTAAAGTCCCATCCGGACACGGGACGAAGTCTTCAATCTTGTATCTTCATAGTCCAACAGTCCGGCCAAAGGATATAGTCCGGCTGTCCGGACACCCACTAATCCAGGACTCCCTCATGCCCCAAGATGGGATCTCATGGGTACAGAAGGTTGCGGCGGTGGAAATAGGGTTTCGTGGTGCTCCTGGATGTTTTCGAGGTATATGAATATATGTAGGCGAAATAAGTAGGTCGGTGGAGCCACGAGGGGCCCACGAGGGTGGGGGCGCACCTACCCCCCTTGGGCGCGCCCTCCTACCTCGTGGCCGCCTCGTTGCTTCCTTGACGTCCACTCCAAGTCTTCTGGTTTGCATTTGTTCCAAAAATAACTCTCCCGAAGGTTTCATCCCGTTTGGATTCCGTTTGGTATTCCTTTTCTGCAAAACACTGAAATAGGCAAAAAACAGCAATTTGCTCCGGGCCTTTGGTTAGTAGGTTATTCCCAAAAATAATATAAAAGTGCATAACAAATCCCATTATAAACATGCAAAACAGATAATATAATAGCATGGAACAATAAAAAATTATAGATACGTTGGAGACGTATCAAGCATCCCCAAGCTTAATTCCTGCTCGTCCTCAAGTAGGTAAATGATAAAAAACAGAATTTTTTATGTGGAATGCTACCTAGCATAATTCTCAATGTAATTTTCTTTATTGTGACATGAATGTTCAGATCCGAAAGATTCAAGACAAAAGTTTAATATTGACATAAAAATAATAATACTTCAAGCATACTAACAAACCAATCATGTCTTCTCAAAATAACATGGCCAAAGAAAGTTATCCCTATAAAATCATATAGTCTGGCTATGCTCTATCTTCATCACACAATGTATTTAATCATGCACAACCCCAATGACAAGCCAAGCAATTGTTTCATACTTTTGATGTTCTCAAACTTTTTCAATCTTCACGCAATATATGAGCGTGAGCCATGGACATAGCACTATATGTGGAATAGAATGGTGGTTGTGGAGAAGACAAAAAAAGGAGAAGATAGTCTCACATCAACTAGGTGTATCAACGGGCTATGGAGATGCCCATCAATAGATATCAATGTGAGTGAGTAGGGATTGACATGCAACGGATGCACTAGAGCTATAAGTGTATGAAAGCTCAACAAAAGAAACTAAGTGGGTGTGCATCCAACTCGCTTGCTCATGAAGACCTAGGGCATTTTGAGGAAGCCCATCATTGGAATATACAAGCCAAGTTCTATAATGTAAAATTCACACTATCATATGAAAGTGACAACATAGGATACTCTCTATCATGAAGATCATAGTGCTACTTTGATGCACAAGTGTGGTAAAAGGATAGTAACATTGTCCCTTCTCTCTTTTTCTCTCATTTCTCCTTTCCCTTTTTTATTTGGGCCTTTCCCCTTTTATGGCCTCTTTTTTTATTTTCTCTTTTTTTTTCGTCCGGAGTCTCATCCCGACTTGTGGGGGAATCATAGTCTCCATCATCCTTTCCTCACTTGGGACAATGCTCTAATAATGATGATCATCACACTTTTATTTACTTACAACTCAAAAACTACAACTCGATACTAGAACAATATATGACTCTATGTGAATGCCTCCGGCGCTGTACCGGGATGTGCAATGAATCAAGAGTGACATGTATGAAAGAATTATAAAGGTGGCCTTGCTAAAAATATGATGTCAACTACATGATCATGCAAAGCAATATGACAATGATGTAACGTGTCATAACAAACGGAACAGTGGTAAGTTGCATGGCAATATATCTCAGAATCGCTATGGAAATGCCATAATAGGTAGGTATGATGGCTGTTTTGAGGAAGGTATATGGTGGGTGTATGATACCGGTGAAAGGTGCGCGGTATTAGAGAGGCTAGCAATGGTGGAAGGGTGAGAGTGCGTATAATCCATGGACTCAACATTATTCATAAAGAACTCACATACTTATTGCAAAAATCTATTAGTTATCGAAACGAAGTACTACGCGCATGCTCCTAGGGGATAGATTGGCAGGAAAAGACCATCGCTCGTCCCCGACCGCCACTCATAAGGAAGACAATCAATAAATAAATCATGCTCTGACTTCATCACATAACAGTTCACCATATGTGCATGCTACGGGAATCACAAACTTTAGAACAAGTATTTCTCAAATTCACAACTTCTCAACTAGCATGACGCTAATATCACCATCTTCATATCTCAAAATAATCATAAAGAATCAAACTTCTCATAGCATTCGATGCACTTTATATGATAGTTTTTATTATACCCAACTTGGATGTTCATCACATTAGGACTAATTTTATAGCCAAAGCAAATTACCATGCTGTTCTATAAGACTCTCGAAATAATATAAGTGAAGCGTGAGAGATCAATAATTTCTATAAAATAAAACCACCACCATTCTCTTAAAAAGATATATGTGAAGCACTAGAGCAAAATTATCTAGCTCAAAAGATATAAGTGAAGCACATAGAGTATTCTAATAAATTCTGATTTATGTTTGTCTCTGCAAAAGGTGTGTACAGAAAGGATGATTGTGGTAAACTAATAAGTAAGGACTCAAATACAAGACGCTCCAAGCAAAACACATATCATGTGGTGAATAAAAATATAGCCTCAAGTGAAGTTACCGATGGACGGAGACGAAAGAGGGGATGCCTTCCGGGGCATCCCCAAGCTTAGGCTCTTGGTTGTCCTTGAATTTTACCTTGGGGTGCCATGGGCATCCCCAAGATTAGGCTCTTGCCACTCCTTATTCCAAAATCCATCAAATCTTTACCCAAAACTTGAAAAATTCACAACACAAAAATCAGCAGAAAATCTCATGAGCTCCGTTAGTGTAAGAAAACAAACCACCACTTCAAGGTACTGTAATTAACTCATTATTTATTTATATTGGTGTTAAACCTACTGTATTCCAACTTCTCTATGGTTCATACCCCCCGATACTAGCCATAGATTCATCAAAATAAGCAAACAACACACGAAAAACAGAATCTGTCAAAAACAGAACAGTCTGTAGTAATCTGTAGGTTTTGAATACTTCTGTAACTCCAAAAATTCTGAAATAAATTTTTTGACGTGAGGAATTTGTCTATTAAACATATTAAAAAATAATCAACCTAATCACACTCTCCAGTAAAAAATGGCAGCTAATCTCGTGAGCGCTAAAGTTTCTATTTTTTACAGCAAGATCGCAAAGACTTCCCCCCAAGTCTTCCCAAAGGTTTTACTTGGCACAAACGCTAATTAAAAACATAAAACCACATCTAAACATAAGATAGATGAATTATTTATTACTAAACAGGAACAAAAAACAAGAAACAAAAATAAAATTGGGTTGCCTCCCAACAAGCGCTATCGTTTAACGCCCCTAGCTAGGCATTGACAATTTCGATGATGCTCACATGAAAGACAAGAATTGAAGCACAAAGAGAGCATCATATCGCATGTGAAAAACACATCTATGTCTAACGTACTTCCTATGCATAGGCATCTTATAGGCAAACAAATTATCAAGGAAAGCAAAAACTAGTATATGCAAGGAAGAAGAAGGAAGCAATAGCAATCTCAACATAACGAGAGGTAATTTTATAACATGAAAATTCCTACAACCATATTTTCCTCTTTCATAATAATTACATGTAGGATCATAATCAAATTCAACAATATAACTATCACATAAAATACTATCAACATGATCCACATGCATGCAAAGTTGACACTCTTCCGAAATAGTGGGATTATCATAAAATAAAGTCATGACCTCTCCAAACCCACTTTTATCAAAAATTGCATAAGATTGAACATTCTCCAAATACGTGGGATCTAAAGTTGACACTCTTCCAAACCCACTTTCAATATTGCAAACATTATTATCAATCTTATATTCATCATGGGGCTTAAATAAATTTTCAAGATCATAAGAAGAATCACCCCAATCATGATCATTGCAACAAGTAGTGGACATAGAAAAACTAGCATCCCCAAGCTTAGGGTTTTGCATATTATTAGCACAATTGACATTCATAGAATTTATAAGAACATCATTGTAATCATGCTTTTTATTCAAAGATCTACCGTGAATCACTTCACAAAGCACTTCATCACAATTTTCAGATTCACGAGTTTCAAGCAAAACCTCATAAAGATAATCTAGTGCACTCAACTCACTAGCAATTGGTTCATCATAATTGGATCTTTTAAAAAGATTAGCAAGAGGATGAGGATCCATAACAATAGATATTTAGCAAGCAAAGTTGCAAGCAAATAAAAGGCACATGGTAACACGAGCAAACAGAAGGACGAACGGAAAAGGGGCGAATAAAACGGCAAAGGTGAAGTGGGGGAGAGGAAAACGAGAGGCAAATGGCAAATAATGTAATGCGAGGGATAAGAGTTTGTGATGGGTACTTGGTATGTCTTGACTTGTGCGTAGATCTCCCCGGCAACGGCGCCAGAAATGGCTAGTTGCTAGGAGATCAAATCTTGACTTGACTTGGTGTAAGCCTCCCCGGCAACGGCGCCTGAAATCCTTCTTGCTACCTCTTGAGCATGCGTTGGTTTTCCCTTGAAGAGGAAAGGGTGATGCATCAAAGTAGCGTAAGTATTTCCCTCGGTTTTTAAGAACCAAGGTATCAATCCAATAGGAGACTACACGCAAGTCCCTTGTACCTGCACAAACAAATAAGAACCTTGCAACCAACGCGATAAAGGGGTTGTCAATCCCTTCACGGCCACTTGCAAAAGTGAGATCTGATAAAGATAATAAGATAAATATTTTTGGTATTTTTGTTGTATAGATTGGAAAATAAAGATTGCGAAATAAAAAGCGGCAGAAATAGCAAGTATATAGGAAAATAATATGATAGAAGATAGACCCCGGGACCATAGGTTTCACTAGTGGCTTCTCTCAAGATAGCAAATTCTACGGTGTGTGAACAAATTACTGTCGAGCAATTGATAGAAAAGCGCAAAGTTATGAGAATATCTAGGCACGATCACCAAAACGATTCTGAATCTACCACTATTACTCCACACATCGACCGCTATCCAGCATGCATCTAGAGTATTAAGTTCATAAGGACAAAGTAACGCATGAGGCAAGATGATATGATGTAGAAAGATAAACTCAAACAATATGATATAAACCCCATCTTTTTATCCTCGATGGCAACAATACAATACGTGCCTTGCTGCCCCTGCCGTCACTGGGAAAGGACACCACAAGATTGAACACAAAGCTAAGCACTTCTCCCACTGCAAGAAATATCAATCTAGTAGGCCAAACCAAATTGATAATTCGAAGAGACTTGCAAAGATATTAAATCATGCATAAAAGAATTCCAAGAAGAATCAAATATTGTTCATAGATAATCTTGATCATAAACCCACAATTCATCGGATCTCGACAAACACACCGCAAAAAGAATTACATCGAATAGATCTCCAAGAAAATTGAGGAGAACTTTGTATTGAGATCCAAAGAGAGAGAAGAAGCCATCTAGCTAATAACTATGGACCCGAAGGTCTGTGGTAAATGATAACCCACAAGTATAGGGGATCGCAACAACTTTCGAGGGTAGAGTATTCAACCCAAATTTATTGATTCGACACAAGGGGAGCCAAAGAATATTCTCAAGTATTAGCAGCTGAGTTGTCAATTCAACCACACCTGGAAACTTAGTATCTGCAGCAGAGTGTTTAGTAGCAAAGTAATATATAGTGATGGTAACGGTAACAAAAGAGTAAAGAAAGCAAAGTAATGTTTTTGGTATTTTGTAGTGATTGTAACAATAGCAACGGGAAAGTAAATAAGCGTAAACCGGTATATGGAAAGCTCGTAGGCATCGAATCAATGATTATGCCGGATGTGGTTCATCATGTAACAGTCATAACATAGGGTGACACAGAACTAGCTCCAATTCATCAATGTAATGTAGGCATGTATTCCGAATATAGTCATACGTGTTTATGGAAAAGAACTTGCATGACATCTTTTGTCCTACCCTCCCGTGGCAGCGGGGTCCTAATGGAAATTAAGGGATATTATGGCCTCCTTTTAATAGAGAACCGGAACAATGCATTAGCACATAGTGAATACATGAACTCCTCAAACTATGGTCATCACCGGTAAGTATCCCGATTATTTTCACTTCGGGGTTAACGGATCATAACACATAATAGGTGACTATAGACTTGCAAGATAGGATCAAGAACTCTCATATGTTGATGAAAACATAATAGGTTCAGATCTGAAATCATGGCACTCGGGCCCTAGTGACAAGCATTAAGCATAGCAAAGTCATAGCAACATCAATCTCAGAACATAGTGGATACTAGGGATCAAACCCTAACAAAACTAACTCGATTACATGGTGAATCTCATCCAACCCATCACCGTCTAGCAAGCCTACGATGGAATTACTCACGCACGGCGGTGAGCATCATGAAATTGGTGATGGAGGATGGTTGATGATGACGACGGCGACGAACCCCCCTCTCCGGAGCCCCGAACAGACTCCAGATCAGCCCTCCTGAGAGGTTTTAGGGTTTGGCGGCGGCTCCGTATCGTAAAACGCGATGATTTCTTCTCTCCTATTTTTTTCTCCCCGAAAGCAGTTATATAGAGTTGGAGTTGGAGTTGGAGTCGGGAGGTCTCCAGTGGGCCCACGAGGTAGGGGCGCGCCCTAGGGGGGGCGCCCCCCACCCTTGTGAGAAGGGTGTGGGCCCCCTGGTCTTCATCTTTGGCGAGGATTTTTTATTATTTATTGTAAGATATTCCATGGAGTTTTAGGTCATTCCAAGAACTTTTGTTTTCTGCACATAAAACAACATCATGGCAATTCTGCTAAAAACAGCGTCAGTCCGGGTTAGTTCCATTCAAATCATACAAGTTAGAGTCCAAAACAAGGGCAAAAGTGTTTGGAAAAGTAGATACGACGGAGACGTATCAACTCAAGCTTAAACCCTTGCTTGTCCTCAAGCAATTCAGTTGACAAACTGAAAGAAATAAAGAAAAACTTTAGCAAACTCTGTTTGCTCTTGTTGTTGTAAATATGTCAAGCTAGCATTCAAGTTTTCAGCAAAGATTATAACTAACCACATTTGCTGTAATTCTCAGGTCTCATGATTACCCATATCAATAGCATAATCAACTAGCAAGCCATAATAATAAATCTCGGATGACAACACTTTCTCAAAACAATCATTATATGATATAACAAGATTGTATCTCGCTAGCCCTTTCTGAGACTGCAAAACATAAATGCAGAGCACCTTTAAAGATCAAGGACTGACTAGACATTGTAATTCATGGTAAAAGAGATCCAATCATAGTCACACCCAATATAAATTAACAGTAATGAATGCAAATGACAGTTGCCCTCTCCAGCTAGTGCTTTTTAATAAGAGGGTGATGAGTCAACATAGAAGTAAATAGATAGGCCCTTCGCAGAGGGAAGCAGGGATTTGTAGAGGTGCCAGAGCTCAGTTTTGAAATAGAGGTGAATAATATTTTGAGCGGTATACTTTCATTGTCAACATAACAACCAAGAGATGGCGATAGCTTCCATGCTACACACATTATAGGCGGTTCCCAAACAGAATGGTAAAGTTTATACTCCCCCTCCGCCAACAAACATCAATCCATGGCTTGCTCGAAACAACGAGTGCCTCCAACATACATCAGGTCCCATGGGGAGTTTTGTTTGCAATTATTTTGATTTAGTTTGTATAAAGCATGGGACTGGGCATCCCGGTGACCAGCCATTTATCTCGTGAGTGAGGAGCAGAGTCCACTCCTCTTGAGAATAACCCGCCTAACATGGAAGATACAGACAACCTGTAACGCCCCAAGACCGGAGCTTCAGTTGCCTTCCAGGGTTTCCGGGTTTCATCGTGTGATTTGTTTGGTTCATCGCTTTCATCTTTGCATCATGTGCATTGCACCATGTCATCATGCCATCATGTCATTTCTTTTCTTAACTCAACTAAATAAATTGCATGGATCTTCGGTTCATTTAAATCGAGGGATATTCACTATGGTGATTACTCTTTAAAAAATATTCTCCCAATATTTTAGGGAGCTATATAAATTATATTCCAATAATTTGGAATCACCCATAACACACGTGCAGATAATCCCATGCCTTTCTGCTTCGAGTTGATCTCCAAACCTTGCCAAAAATTCTTTCTTCTTTTTTTGAGGCTCCCCCGAAAGTCTCAACATTTTTGGTCCTTCCCAAACCTCATTTCCTATTCAAATCATTTGAATTAATTTTAAATGGGTTTGAATTCAACTTCAACCGCGTGCCCACTTCTATTTTGCGGGATCAAGCTCATTTTTGCAAGTCCGGGGAAATTATCCCTATGCGCAAAATCCTTCCGTAACCCTCTCCTTCTTTTCCCTCTCTCAATTTTCTTTTCTGCTAAAGGATAATGTAGAGAAGAGAGAGGCCAGCCCTTTTAACCTCAGGCCCAGCTATAGCTAGTCCGGCCTCTTGGACCTCCCAGGCCCAGCCACCAGTGGCCCAAGGCCCGCTCTCTCCCCCCCTGTAACCCTAACAATCCCCTCGCATCTCCCCTCACTCCCTCGTTCCTCCCCGCGCCGCCAGGAAAGGACGCACGCGCCGCATCTCCTCTCGACCCGATTCCCATCTCCTTCCCTCTCTTCTCTCGTGCACGGGGCCGCAGCTCACAGCGCCCGGTCCCCATCCCTCGACCTCACCACTCAGCGGCGACCAAAGCTGGGCGCCACCCACCTCCCTCCGCCGGCAAGCTTCAGCACCAGGACCTCTCCATGCCCTTGCCCATTCCACCTCGCAGCCGCTTGCCAGGAACCATGGCGCCGCCATCCAGGACCCATGGCGCCGCCTGGTGCTCCCTTCATCGACGCCTGCGCATCGCCCCGTGTTTGCCGACGTCTTCAACCTCCCGAGGTCCTCCCGTACCTCTGCCGCGCCGGCCTGTGACGCCGTCGCCGAGCTCCACCAGGACCACGTCGGCGCCCCGCCTCCAAGTCTACCGCCGCCAGCGCCTTGCAGCTCCCGCCGTTCTACTCCAGCCTCCTCCGTGCCAAGTCCAGGGGCTCGTCACCTCCAGCGCCTCTACATGTCCAAGCCCCTGCCCCTGCCTCCACAACGACCCAACCACTCGCCTCCGTCGCGTCCTTCCTGCACCTCCACACGCCGTGCGCGAGCGCCGGGAGCACCCTCACGCGATGACCAGAACCACGCCAAGTTGTTGCCTCTTTGCACCTCTGATGTCTTGCATGGACGCTTTTGAAACCGGATTTGGAACCTCTAGCGCCAAGCTCCACCACCGACGACCGTTTTGGAGACGTCAAGACCCGGACTGACAAGTACCCCAACGTCATGCGTACAACGACCGTCGCCGAAGACCCGGGTAGAAAAACATCAAGTACCTATGACCGAAGAACACCAAGTACCTCTTCGAAAAACGAACATGTACCACTACGTTCGGAGACATCGGATCCGTCAAGTCCAACAATGAATGGGTACAACTATCGGCGATCCCGAACAACTACGAAACGAGAACAACTACTTTGACTACCGTCGCGGAACGTCTACTTCCCCTACACCGCATCAAACATGAACCCCTCCGATAACGCACGCTTCGAAGGTATAACCCAGAGACGACCGTCTGAGAACGTTCGCATGTGTTGTATGAGATGCACCCGTTGTCTGCACCGTGCCCGAGTTGTCACTTGCTCGGTCCTCCTCTTTTGCTGCTAACCTGTGAGGACCCGGTATCCGGGAGCACCCCACCATCCTTGCATGTCACACCCCTGTCACTTTTCCTTTTGCACCGGCATCTCAATCGAGTTACCGGAACCGGAATGTTGCCGTGGCACCATTTTCGTTGTCATTGCCGTGGCACCCCTTTCGTTTCCGCCATGATGACAAATGACTCATATCTTATCATGTCAACGTTTTCATAAAAACTTGCATAAACTTGTCCATGTCATCTGCATCATGATAACAACAATTAAAATGCTTAAATTGTTGTTTGCATTTAAATTACTAATGCATGTGGGGATTTACCGGAATTGTTGTTGTTGTTTCCGACCTCATTTAAAATGCCTAATTGTGTTTTCTACTCATGTTTCACCTCTTGACATGCTTAAAAACATTTAATATTGGTGAGTACATAATTGAGAGAGAACTAAATAATTGATGTGGTGTTCCGTCAATATGCAACCCGTTGCATATTGAGCTCCACTTAATTTGTAGGTTTGTTTGTGCACTTTGCCATGCCACGCCGCATTAAACTGGACATGCATCATACTTGATTGTGCATCATGCCATGCTTATGTGATGGTTGTTTACTATGTTGTTTGCTTCTTTCTGGTGTTGCTTCCTCGGATTTAGTTCCGATAACGTCGCGTTGTGAGGATTCGTTCGACTACGTCCGTTTGTCTTCTTCATGGACTCGTTCTTCTTCCTTGCAGGTTTTCAGGCAAGATTACCATACCCTCGAAATCACTTCTATCTTTGCTTGCTAGTTGCTCGCTCTTTTGCTATGCCTATGTTGCAATACCTACCACTTGCTTATCATGCATCCCATATTGTTAAGCCAAGCCGCTAACCCACCTTGTCCTAGCAAACCGTTGTTTGGCTATGTTACCGCTTTGCTCAGCCCCTCTTATAGCGTTGTTAGTTGCATGTGAAGATTGAAGTTTGTTCCTTGTTGGAACATGTAGATGTTGTTCCTTGTTGGAACATGTTTACTTGTTGGGATATCACAATATCTCTTATTTAATTAATGCATCTATATACTTGGTAAAGGGTGGAAGGCTCGGCCTTATGCCTGGTGTTTTGTTCCACTCTTGCCGCCCTAGTTTCCGTCATATCGGTGTTATGTTCCCGGATTTTGCGTTCATTACGCGGTTGGGTTATAATGGGATCCCCTTGACAGTTCGCCTTGAATAAAACTCCTCTAGCAATGCCCAACATTGGTTTTACCATTCGCCACCTAGCCTCTTTTTCCCTTGGGTTTCGCGGACTCAAGGGTCATCTTTATTTTAACCCCCCCGGGGGGCAGTGCTCCTCTGAGTGTTGGTCCGAACTGAGATGCTTGCGGGGCCACCTCGGGGAAACTTGAGGGTTGGTTTTACTCGTAGATAGTCTCATCTGAGTGTGCCTTGAGAATGAGATATGTGCAGCTCCTATCGGGATTTGTCGGCACATTCGGGTGGTGTTGCTGGATTTGTTTTACCATTGTCGAAATGTCTTGTAACCGGGATTCCGAGTCTGCTCGGGTCTTCCCGCTAGAAGGAATATCCTTCGTTAACCGTGAGAGCTTGTGATGGGCTAAGTTGGGACACCCCTGCAGGGATTTGAACTTTCAAAAGCCGTGCCCGCGGTTATGGGCAGATGGGAATTTGTTAATGTCCGTTTGTAGAAAACCTGAAGTTGACCTTAATTAAAATACATCAACCGCGTGTGTAACCATGATGGTCTCTTTCCGGCGGAGTCCGGGAAGTGAACACGGTGTTGGAGTTATGCTTGACGTAGGTTTTTCTAGGATCACTTCTTGATCATAGTTGTTCGACCATGCTTTTGCCTTCTCTTCTCGCTCTCTTTTGCGAATAGGTTAGCCACCATATATGCTAGTCGCTTGCTGCAGCTCCACCTCATACCTTTACCTTATCCATAAGCTTAAATAGTCTTGATCGCGAGGGTGTAAGATTGCTGAGTCCCTGTGACTCACAGATACTTCCAAAACCAGCTTGCAGGTGCCGTTGAACCGAGCAGGTGACGCAACCAAGCTCAAGGAGGAGCTCAATGAAGATCTTGTCCTTTGTGTTGCTTCGTTCTATTTGATCAGTAGTGGAGCCCAGTTGGGGTCGATCGGGGATCTGTGTAGCTTTTGGGGTAGTCTTCTTTTATTTTGGTTCCGTAGTCGGACCTTGATTGTATTTGGATGTTGTAATGTTGTATTCATGTATTTGTGTGAAGTGGCGATTGTAAGCCAACTATGTATCTTTTCCCCTATTGTATTACATGGGTTGTTTGCGAAGATTACCTCACTTGCGACATTGCTTTCAATGCGGTTATGCCTCTAAGTCGTGCTTCGACACGTGGGAGATATAGCTGCATCGAGGGCGTTACAAGTTGGTATCAGAGCCTTCCCCGACCTTAGGAGCCCCCTGCTTGATCGAATCGCTGGCGTTATTGAGTCTAGAAATGTTTTGAGTCATTTAGGAATTATATATATCGGAGAGTTAGGAATTCTTTTTACTCCTCAGTCCCTTCATCGCTCTGGTGAGGCATCCTGACGTAGAGTTTTGACTCTTCTCTTCTTAAATTTCACTAAAAAAATTTAGGATCACGCGGGTATCTTGGAATCGTTCCGATGGTTTTGTGACGAGAACATTGTTCTTGGTGCCTCCTGACATTTAGGGGTTCTGGCAGTGTCCCGGGGAGTTGAGCTCCGAGGTGTTGTCGTCACAATTTTATCGTTGCAGTTCTGGAATACCTGAGTTTAGTTTTGCCGACATAAAAATTCTCTTTTATGCAGTTGTTGGTGAGATAACCTCGACACCACCCAGTACTGGGCGGGAGTTCGGGAGTATTGCCATAACTCGTATAACGGATGCTTTTTGAAGGTTGAGGTAGACGATTTCCGAAGGTTTCTTGGTTATGTGTTGAAGGATGGATACAGCTGGATGTAGGATTTGCTAGTTTTGGGTGAGATATTATGCTTCCCCTGTATCCCCAACACCTGATTGCATAACCGGAAAATTTCGGGAGTTTATAAGTGGGAATTCAAGTAGCTCTTAGGATATCTTTCTGAGAGATGTATGATATGAAATTGGGGTTCGACGTCTAGTGGTCCGCCTATCCACGATTGGTTTTACAGTGGTCTCGTTGTGTCTTAAAGAGTCCTTGGCTATGCCAACTCGGGGACGCTTCGTATGTCATGTGCATTGCCTTGTACATGATGGTGCTGTATGATCGAGCCCGTGTGGGCCCCACCACGAAAACTTCGGACGAAATCTCTATCATATGTTTGTTCCGGCTTATTTTGCAAGCCAATCCTTTGTTCTTGTTTTCAGTTGTGGTATTCGAGTTGCTTCAATGTCAAATGTTGATTCCATACCTTCCCTAAATGGTGTTCTCATATTCCTATGGGAATACTAACCTTTCTCGATCCTCAAGTCTGTCATCTCAATTTCTTTTTCAACCGGCGTGTTTCTCTTCAAGTGGATCCGATCATTTCAACATCAGCAAGATCTATTACCAGTTCTTCTCAACGGTGTTTGCTTCATCCATCCCAAGTCTTTGTTTTCCCGCCCACCCCCTCTTTTTTTTCTCCGAGGACTCATATATCTTAATCAAGTATCCATTTTATTCATGTGAATTTTCTCCATTACTTTCTTTCAATGTTCTTACCCGGTGATTCTCATGAAGATACTAACGGAGCTTCAAGATCATCATTCATCATTCTTTTTCTTCTCCGGTGGATCTAATTCAAGATTTGTTGACCATATTATTTTTCCTCGTTTCAAACACCTTCTCATGCCGGTGCACCTCTTAATCATCCACTGCTCGCTATTCAATTGTTCCGGAGTGTTCAAGATATCTCAGAAGGCTCGTCTCGAAATGCAAGATCCGTTCAACTTATTTCTATGTTGTTATCTCATTCAAGCCGTTTAATTCAACCGGTGCAACCTCTCTTTTAAATCATTTCAACGGTGTTTCTTTTGAGTGGGCCCTAACCCACAGGTCTTTTCCCAGGATCTTACCTGACTCTTCTTATTTTCCCGGAGCTATCCTAAATTCTTTTCAAAGTTTGACGTAAGAATGATTCATCATCAGTCAAATGTCTTTCTCCAAGATCTTTCAAATTCTTTTCACCGTTGACTCAACCTTTCCATTTTTCATTCCGGAGTATCTTAACAATTTGGTGGTGTTCCTCATCGTCATTCTCAGATTCTGAAGTCCAAAGAAGAGTTTTTCTTTTAAATATTGCCCCATTCTCTGCCATCCTCTCATAATTGTTTTCGTTTGTGAGATTTTCACCCATCTAGAGCAATTCAAGATTTTGTTCAGTTTGATTATCCGGAGCCCATCACCTAAGATTTATTCATTCCAGCTTTCAGCTCTCATACTCTTAATCATACCGGTGTCTAAATCAAGGATTCTCTAATCAGCTCGTAATCTCTTCGTTCTCATGGATCTAAATTCTCTCAAGCATCTTCGTTTAATTGCTTATTCTTCCCGGTGTTTCTTCATGTTTTAATCGTTCTTTTTCAATTCTTACGGTGGTTCGTTCAAGAGTTTTCTTCCTTCGTGTATCATATCTATGCATTCGTGCTTTTTAAATTCTACCGGTGGTTCGTTGAAGACCTTCTCTAGTTTGCACCATATCTATTTTAATCCTTTCTACGGGAATAAGTAGTATGCCAAATCGATTGTTTGTCATCAATTTAAATTGGTGAAGGATAAGAATAATGTAATTCTTATTCTTGTTTCATCGACTAAATTCAATTTCTGATTTCCGGAGTGGTTCATCATATCACATTCTCGGTTCGAGATGCTTTATCTTTCTTTTACGAAGTTCCAAGTTTCCATTTTATCTCGTCGAAAAGTTTCATCCAATCATTGCAAGGATTCACCTTGTGTTTTCAACTTATCTTTCCTTTCGTTTGATCATCCTTTCGTTACCGGAGTTCTTCATGGAGGCTCTACATGATGGTTCATAAAGGATTTAATTCCTTCTCGAAGTTTTCATCGAGATTCTTTCCTAAGGAGCTCAAGTATTCTTCAACTGGCAATCCGGAGTGCATTTCTTTCTACCGTATCATTGGAGGTGGTATTATGTCATTCCTGATAATTTGAGTTCATGTTTCATGATTCACAGGGTGTTAAGAATGGGGTATTTTAAATCCATCAACCTCTTCGTTGGAGTTATCTTGGGTTATATTTCACCTAAAGCTTTCCCTAAGGATTGTTGCTATTATGGTGCTTATAATTAACCCAATTTCTTTTATCCTACCAGTGGTATAAGTTTCTCGTCTCCTTGTTGATATCAATCCAATCTATTGGTTCCGTTAGTGGCAGAATTTCACCTCATAGTTTTGAGATGTTTTCCATAAGCCCACTACAAACTTATTCATTTTCGTTGTTGGTTTTTCCCAACAACTCCGTTTTAACCTTCTTGGAAGGGTGCCTTCTAAGATCATTTGTGGCAGAAGTTGTCATTTTCTTCTCAATCCTTTCTTTTTCAATTATATATCTTCTATTTCTTTCTTCCGGAGGCATTGTGATGTTTCTCTTTTCAATCATCATCTCAAATTTGTCAGGACCATGCTCTTGTCGTGCTTATCCATTTAACCGGAGTGTCGTGCCCTCTTTTCAAGTTCTATCATCTTATCAAGTTTTACCTCCCTTCTCAACCGGAGTGTTGTCTGAAATCTTTCTTACCCCTTGTGCCATTCTTTCAACAGTTCCGAAGGTATGTGTTGTTGATTTCATCAAGTATCATCCAATCTTCCCAAGATCATGTTCGATTCCTTCCATTTATAGTCGGAGTGCCGTCCAAAGTTACATCGGTCTTATTCCTTCTCTATCTTGTTTTAACCAGAGTTTTGCCGTAATTGATCCTTATCGTTCCTTATACATCTCGTTTCTACCGGAGTGTTTGGGATGTACTTCTTGTCCACTGCAAACCTTTTCTCATGTCTTTCAACCTAGAGGGTTCTTGTGATGTTCCTTGTTCCTTGTTTCTAACGGAGGTTTTCAACTTTGTTCATCTCCGTTGGTTTCTTCTTTTCAATTTGTTTAACCTCTGAAGGCTCTTTGTTTTCACTCGTTTGTCAAAGAAGCAACTTTGTTTTTACCTCTTCTCTTTCTCTTCCATTTTCCCTCTGGTGCCATCCTAGATCTCGGGACGAGATCCTCTCGTAGTGGTGGAGTGTTGTAACGCCCCAAGACCGGAGCTTCGGTTGCCTTCCAGGGTTTCCGGGTTTCATCGTGTGATCTGTTTGGTTCATCGCTTTCATCTTTGCATCATGTGCATTGCACCATGTCATCATGCCATCATGTCATTTCTTTTCTTAACTCAACTAAATAAATTGCATGGATCTTCGGTTCATTTAAATCGAGGGATATTCACTATGGTGATTACTCTTTAAAACATATTCTCCCAATATTTTAGGGAGCTATATAAATTATAATCCAATAATTTGGAATCATCCATAACACACGTGCAGATAATCCCATGCCTTTCTGCTTCGAGTTGATCTCCAAACCTTGCCGAAAATTCTTTCTTCTTTTTTTGAGGATCCCCCGAAAGTCTCAACATTTTTGGTCCTTCCCAAACCTCATTTCCTATTCAAATTATTTGAATTAATTTTAAATGGGTTTGAATTCAACTTCAACCGCGTGCCCACTTCTATTTTGCGGGATCAAGCTCATTTTTGCAAGTCTAGGGAAATTATCCCTATGCGCAAAATCCTTCCGTAACCCTCTCCTTCTTTTCCCTCTCTCGATTTTCTTTTCTGCTAAAGGATAATGTAGAGAAGAGAGAGGCCAGCCCTTTTAACCTCAGGCCCAGCTACAGCTAGTCCGGCCTCTTGGACCTCCCAGGCCCAGCCACCCGTGGCCCAAGGCCCGCTCTCTCCCCCCTGTAGACCTAACGATCCCCTCGCATCTCCCATCACTCCCTCGTTCCTCCCCGCGCCGCCAGGAGAGGACGCACGCGCCGCATCTCCTCTCGACCCGATTCCCATCTCCTTCCCTCTCTTCTCTCGTGCACGGGGACGCAGCTCACAGCGCCCGATCACCATCCCTCGACCTCACCACTCAGCGGCGACCAAAGCTGGGGCGCCACCCACCTCCCTCCGCCGGCAAGCTTCAGCACCGGGACCACTTCGTGCCCTTGCCCGTTCCACCTCGTAGCCGCTTGCCAGGAACCATGGCGCCGCTTGCTGCTCCCTTCATCGACGCATGCGCATCGCCCCGTGTTTGCCGACGTCTTCAACCTCCCGAGGTCCTCCCGTACCTCTGCCGCGCCGGCCTGTGACGCCGTCGCCGAGCTCCCCCAGGACCACGTCGGCGCCCTGCCTCCAAATCTACCGCCGCCAGCGCCCTGCAGCTCCCGCCGTTCTTCTCCAGCCTCCTCCGTGCCAACTCCAGGGGCTCGTCACCTCCAGCACCTCTACATGTCCAAGCCCCTGCCCCTGCCTCCACAACGACCCAACCGCTCGCCTCCGTCGCGTCCTTCCTGCACCTCCACATGCTGTGCGCGAGCGCCGGGAGCACCCTCACGCGACGACCAGAACCGCGCCAAGTTGTTTCCTCTTTGCACCTGTGATGTCTTGCGTGGACGCTTTTGAAACCAGATTTGGAACCTCTAGCGACAAGCTCCACCACCGACGACCGTTTTGGAGACGTCAAGACCCGGACTGACAAGTACCCCAACGTCATGCGTACAACGACCGTCGCCGAAGACCCGGGTAGCAAAACATCAAGTACCTATGACCGAAGAATGCCAAGTACCTCTCCGAAAAACGAACATGTACCACTACATTCGGAGCCATCGGATCTGTCAAGTCCAACAACGAATGGGTACAACTATCGGCGATCCCGAACAACTACGAAATGAGAACAACTACTTCGACTACCGTCGCGGAATATCTACTTCCCCTACACCGCATCAAACTCGAACCCCTCCAATAACGCACGCTTCGAAGGTATAACCCCGAGACGACCGTCCGAGAACGTTCGCATGTGTTGTATGAGATGCACCCGTTGTCTGCATCATGCCCAAGTTGTCACTTGCTCGGTCCTCCTCTTTTGCCGCTAACCCATGAGGACCCGGTATCTGGGAGCACCCCACCATCCTTGCATGTCACACCCCCGTCACTTTTCCTTTTGCATCGGCATCTCAATCGAGTTACCGGAACCGGAATGTTGCCGTGGCACC
Organism: Triticum urartu; assembly: GCF_003073215.2. Classification (NCBI taxonomy): domain Eukaryota; kingdom Viridiplantae; phylum Streptophyta; class Magnoliopsida; order Poales; family Poaceae; genus Triticum; species Triticum urartu. Next base: position 153,398,790 of record NC_053023.1, read on the forward strand.
ATTTTCGTTGTCATTGCCGTGGCACCCCTTTCGTTTCCGCCATGATGACAAATGACTCATATCTTATCATGTCAACGTTTTCATAAAAACTTGCATAAACTTGTCCATGTCATCTGCATCATGATAACAACAATTAAAATGCTTAAATTGTTGTGTGCATTTAAATTACTAATGCATGTGGGGATTTACTAGAATTGTTATTGTTGTTTCCGGCCTCATTTAAAATGCCTAACTGTGTTTTCTACTCATATTTCACCTCTTGACATGCTTAACAACATTTAATATTGGTGAGTACATAACCGAGAGAGAACTAAATAATTGATGTGGTGTTCCGTCAATATGCAACCCGTTGCATATTGAGCTCCACTTAATTTGTAGTTTTGTTTGTGCACTTTGCCATGCCATGGCGCATTAAACTGGACATGCATCATACTTGATTGTGCATCATGCCATGCTTATGTGATGGTTGTTTACTATGTTGTTTGCTAATTTCCGGTGTTGCTTCCTCGGGTTTAGTTCCGATAACGTCGCGTTGTGAGGATTCGTTCGACTACGTCCGTTTGTCTTCTTCATGGACTCGTTCTTCTTCCTTGCAGGTTTTCAGGCAAGATGACCATACCCTCGAAATCACTTCTATCTTTGCTTGCTAGTTGCTCGCTCTTTTGCTATGCCTATGCTACGATACCTACCACTTTCTTATCATGCCTCCCATATTGTTAAGCCAAGCCTCTAACCCACCTTGTCCTAGCAAACCGTTGTTTGGCTATGTTACCGCTTTGCTCAGCCCCTCTTATAGCGTTGTTAGTTGCAGGTGAAGATTGAAGTTTGTTCCTTGTTGGAACATGGAGATGTTGTTCCTTGTTGGAACATGTTTACTTGTTGGGATATCACAATATTTCTTATTTAATTAATGCATCTATATACTTGGTAAAGGGTAGAAGGCTCGGCCTTATGCCTGATGTTTTGTTCCACTCTTGCCGCCCTAGTTTCCGTCATATCGGTGTTATGTTCCCGGTTTTTGCGTTCCTTACGCGGTTGGGTTATAATGGGAACCCCTTGACAGTTCGCCTTGAATAAAACTCCTCCAGCAATGCCCAACATTGGTTTTACCATTCGCCACCTAGCCTCTTTTTCCCTTGGGTTTCGCGGACTCAAGGGTCATCTTTATTTTAACCCCCCCCCCCCGGGGCAGTGCTCCTCTGAGTGTTGGTCCGAACTGAGCTGCCTGCGGGGCCACCTCGGGGAAACTTGAGGGTTGGTTTTACTCGTAGCTAGTCTCATCTGAGTGTGCCCTGAGAACGAGATATGTGCAGCTCCTATCGGGATTTGTCGGCACATTCGGGCGGTGTTGCTGGATTTGTTTTACCATTGTTGAAATGCCTTGTAACCGGGATTCTGAGTCTGATCGGGTCTTCCCGCTAGAAGGAATATCCTTCGTTGACCGTGAGAGCTTGTGATGGGCTAAGTTGGGACACCCCTGCAGGGATTTGAACTTTCGAAAGCCGTGCCCGCGGTTATGGGCAGATGGGAATTTGTTAATGTCCGGTTGTAGAAAACCTGAAGTTGACCTTAATTAAAATACATCAATCGCGTGTGTAACCGTGATGGTCTCTTTCCGGCGGAGTCCGGGAAGTGAACACGGTGTTGGAGTTATGCTTGACGTAGGTTGTTCTAGGATCACTTCTTGATCATAGTTGTTCGACCGTGCTTTTGCCTTCTCTTCTCGCTCTCTTTTGTGAATAGGTTAGCCAGCATATATGCTAGTCGCTTGCTGCAGCTCCACGTCATACCTTTACCTTATCCATAAGCTTAAATAGTCTTAATCGCGAGGGTGTAAGATTGCTGAGTCCCCGTGACTCATAGATACTTCCAAAACCAGCTTGCAGGTGTCGTTGAACCGAGCAGGTGACGCAACCAAGCTCAAGGAGGAGCTCGATGAAGATCTTGTCCTTTGTGTTACTTCGTTCTAGTTGATCAGTAGTGGAGCCCAGTTGGGGTCGATCGGGGATCTGTGTAGCTTTTGGGGTAGTCTTCTTTTATTTTGGTTCTGTAGTCGGACCTTGATTGTATTCGGATGTTGTAATGTTGGGTTGTTTGCGAAGATTACCTCACTTGCGACATTGCTTTCAATGCGCTTATGCCTCTAAGTCGTGCTTCGACACGTGGGAGATATGGCCACATCGAGGGCGTTACACAGCCCTAGTTGATACATGAGCTATTCGAGCATACAAAACAGGATGATTATTTGAAGATTTAGAGTTTGGCACATACAAATTTACTTGGAACGGCAGGTAGGTACCGCATATAGGAAGGTATAGTGGACTCATCTGGAATAACTTTGGGGTTTAAGGGATTGGATGCACAAGCAGTATTCCCGCTTAGTACAAGTGAAGGCTAGCAAAAGACTGGGAAGCGACCAACTAGAGAGCGACAAAAGCCATGTACATGCATTAAAATTAATAAACATTGGATGCAAGCATGAGTAGCATATAATCCACCATGAACATAAATATCATGAAGGCTATGTTGATTTGTTTCAACTACATGCGTGAACATGGGCCAAGTCAAGTCACTTAAATCATTCAGAGGAGGATACCACCCTGTCATACCACATCATAACCATTTTAATAGCATGTTGGCACGCAAGGTAAACCATTATAACTCATAGCTAATCAAGCATGGCACAAGCAACTATGATCCCTAATTGTCATTGCAAACATGTTTATTCATAACAAGCTGAATCAAGAACGATGAACTCATCATATTTGCAAAAAAAAAGAGGTCGAGTTCGTACCAGCTTTTCTCATCTCAGTCAGTCCATCATATATCATCATAATTGCCTTTCACTTGCACGACCGAACGATGTGAATAATAATAAGAGTGCACGTGCATTGGACTAAGCTAGAATCTGCGAGCATTCAATAAACAGGAGAAGACAAGGCAATATGGGCTCTTTTGTCAGATAAACAATAATGCATATAAGAGCCATTTCAACAATTTAATCATGGTCTTCTCCTAATGACCCCCAAAGACAAGAAAGGAAATAAAAATATTTACACGGGAAAGCTCCCAACAAGCAAAAGAAGAACATGAAATATTTTTGGGTTTTCTTTTTAATTACTACTACAAGCATGGAAAGTAAATTAATTAAAAGCTACAACTAATTTTTTTTGGTTTTCTTAAGGTTTATTAAACACACAAGAAGAAAGCATAAAAGAAAATAAACTAGCATGGATGATACAATGAAAAAGTATGAGCACCGACATCTAGCAATGAGTGTGTGTGAACATAAATGTAATGTCGGTGAGAAATACGTACTCCCCCAAGCTTAGGATTTTGGCCTAAGTTGATCTATGGCCATGGATGGCCTGGCTGATATCCATAGTAATAGTTGTTGGGGTCGTATTGCCATGAGGAAGAAGAAGGCTCCGATTGCCACTGGCTGGCAATCATCTCCGGATCCCATTGATAGATAGACTGTCGTGAAGAATCAAATTGTGGTTCCGGTTGTGGCTCCTCAGCTGGTTCCGGGTTCCGGTAGGCATGGATAGCCGTCAACGGAACAAGGTACGTGCCTACAGTCAAATGAAACAAAGCAGGAGCAGGCAAGGTAATAGTCTCAGGATGATGCTTATTAAAGAACAATTGATATTTAAGCTCTCCTTCCCTATTCTTAACAATAAAATTATGTGCCGCCATACTTTTATAATCTAGATAAACACGAGGCAGCACTTTTTCTTCCTTCTCAGCATGCCTAATAGGTATGTTAAAATGTGTAGCTAGGCGTGTAGCATAGATGCCTCCAAAGATGGGACCCTTACTACGGTTCATGCTTAACCGTCTAGCAATAATGCCGCCCATACTAAAAGTGTTATCACTATATAAACCTTGGAGCAAAATAATAATATCAGGGATACTAAGGTTTCCACAGTTTTCGCGACCAATTAAGCAACGACTAGCAAATAATGCAAAGTAACGTAAGACAGGAAAATGTATGCTAGTGATTCGTGCATCGGAAACCTTCCTAGTTTCCCTACAGTGATAGTATTAATAAATCCCTCCACATCATCATGATGTGGTTCTTCTGTCTTGCCCCCAAAAGGGACTATACAAATCTGACAGAAATCATAAAGTGACATCTCCTTATGCTCATCATATAAATGAAACTCCACTGTAGGTGGTGAGTTCCTATAATGAAAATGAAAGTTTTGCACAAATGTATTGGTGAGTAAGAGATACTGATCGCATTGGCCGTGGAGGAAAGCGGTGAGGCCTGCATTATGAGCCAACTCATGAAAATCTTCATAAATCCCGGTTGCTCTTAAGAAATCCTCGGAAGGCCATTCACATGCCTGAACCTCCGCGGTGCGCGGCAAATTATACTTAGGCTTTGGTGCCTTTTCCTTCGAGCTTTGGCTCGATGAGCCCCTCAATAATCTCCTCATCATTTTCTGAAAAATTCTGAAATTTTTAGTAACTTCAAAATAAAAGTAAACCAAATTCAATAATATTGATAGCAACTACTCCTACAAGTGCCTAGGGCCTATATCATGCATCAAAACTACTTTTGACCATATAAATTTGACATGCAAGCTCAAGAACAGGGTCACCTAAGCAGCAAAAATTTGTAATGAAAAAAAGCACTAGAAGAAAAACTAATTGGACCAAGGGAGGAGTCACATACCAAGGAACAATCTCCCCAAGCAGTTTTGTGAGAGGTGCTTTGAGCAAGGAGATCGAAAATGGCAGCAAAGAGGGCTGGAACTCGTGCATGAGTTGGTTTTTCGTGTTTGGGGGATGAAGATGAAGTGTGTGGCTGAAAGAATAAGTGGAGGAGGGCCACCATGGGCCCACGAGGCAGGGGGCGCGTCCTCCACCCTCGTGGCAAGGTGGTTGACCCCCCTGGCGTGTTCTTTGTTCCATAAATCCTCAAATATTCTATAAAAAATCATATTTAATGTTCAAGGCATTTGAAGAACTTCTATTTTTGAGGTATTTTTATATTGCACGGATAATCAGATAACAGACAGAAAATTATTTATTTTTACTTTATTTCAACTAAATAACAGAAAGTATAGAGAGGGTACAGAAGGTTGTGCTTCTAGTTTCATCCATCTCATGCTCATCAAAAGGAATCCACTAACAAGGTTGATCAAGTCTTGTTAACAAACTCATTCCGATTAACATGAAACCGGAGAAATTTTGTATACCACTAGGTTACCTCAACGGGGATATGCACATCCCCAATAATAAGTATATCATATTTCTTCTTGGCAGTAGGAAGAGGAAATTCAAAACCTCCAAATATAATCGATGGAATTTTCCGATAGAATTGATACTATGAACTTGAGGTTGTTTGCTCGGAAAGTGTACCGTATGCTCATTACCATTAACATGAAAAGTGACATTGCCTTTGTTGCAATCAATAACAGCCCCTGCAGTATTAAGAAAAGGTCTTCCAAGAATAATAGACATACTATCGTCCTCGGGAATATCAAGAATAACAAAGTCCGTTAAAATAGTAACGTTTGCAACCACAAGAGGCACATCCTCACAAATACCGACAGGTATAGTAGTTGATTTATCAGCCATTTGCAAAGATATTTCAGTAGGTGTCAACTTATTCAAATCAAGTCTACGATATAAAGAGAGAGGCATAACACTAACACCGGCTACAAGATCACGTAAAGCAGTTTTAACACCGTTTCTTTTAATGGAGCATGGTATAGTAGGTACTCCTGGATCTCCAAGTTTCTTTGGTATTCCACCCTTAAAAGTATAATTAGCAAGCATGGTGGAAATTTTAGCTTCTGGTATCTTTCTTTTATTTGTAATAATATCTTTCATGTACTTAGCATAAGGATTTGTTTTAAGTATATCAGTTAATCGCATACGCAAAAATATAGGTCTAATCATTTCAGCAAAGTGCTCAAAATTCTCATCATCCTTTTTCTTGGATGGTTCGGGAGGAAAAGGCATGGGTTTCTGAACCCAAGGCTCTTTTTCTTTACCATTCTTCCTAGCAACAAAGTCTTTCTTATCATAACGTTGATTTTTGATTGTGGGCTATCTAGATCAACAGCAGGTTCAATTTCTACATCATTATCATTACTAGGTTGAGCATCATTATGAACATCATCATTAACATTTTCATTAGATTCATGTTCATTACCAGATTGAGTTTCAGCATCAGAAATAGAAATATCATTTGGATTATCAGGTGGTTCAGCAATAGGTTCACTAGAAGTTTGCATAGTTCTATCATTTTTATTTTTCTTCCTTTTAGAAGAACTAGGTGCATCAATATTATTTCTCTGAGAATCTTGCTCAATTCTCTTAGGGTGGCCTTCAGGATACAAAGGTTCCTAAGTCATTCTACCAGTTCTAGTAGCCACTTTAATAGCATAATTATTTTTCTTGAGTGGTAACCATAGAGGCATGTTTGCTAACAAGTTTAAGTTCACCTCTAATATTAGCCATATAATCACCCAAGTATTTAATCATACCAGCATCTTCTTTTAATTGTCTACCAAAATAAGCATTGAAGTCTTCTTGTTTAAACATAAAATTATCAAACTCATCCAAGCATTGGCTAGCAATTTTAGCAGGAGGGATTTCAGCTTTATCATATCTATAGAGAGAATTTACCTTTACTACCTGTCGTGGTTTTGTCACGGCAGATGTCCTAGAGAAAGGACTTAGTCATGGAGCCATCGCGACGAGTTAGCTTGAAGGGCTTAAAGCGGACACAGGGACGCAAGAGAGTTTATACTAGTTCGGCCCCTTCGATGAAGGTAAAAGCCTATGTCTAGTTGTGATGGGATTGATGGGGTTTCGATGACTAGGGAGCAAACAAGCTTCGCCTATGTCTCGAGTTGTTGTCTGTTGTCTAAACCGCCGCCGGGTCGTCCCCTTATATACACGGGTGACGCCCGTCGGTTCACAGATTCCCAATACCGGCTCATAGATGTGTCCGGTTTGGTCTCTACTTATTCCTAACTTACAATACAAGTTACATACCAACGCCGGTTTACGGCTACGGGCCTTGAACCGACTATGGGCCTTGAGCCCTCATCTGCCTTCTTGGGTTTCAACATAGTTAACTACTGAAGAAGTTAACTCGGCCCAGATAGGCCGGTTTACGCCCAGTAGTGATATCCTCAACATTAGGCCCCAGATTGATTTGAACAGGTTCATGTCAATCCTTAGCAAAAATCTTCATCTTCAACACCTTCTTGTAGTTTGTTGAATCGCCATGATGTCATCTTCTTTGGCCGTTGTAAACCGGCGTGATGTCACCTATTATAAAGAAACTTATCCATGGTACCTTTTTTGTTTAATAGGTCTGTGACAATCGAGGCGACAACTCCGTTTCCAGACCCACGGTTCCTTGATTTTCGCGCCTGACACATGCCCCTTGCCTTATAAATAAGACCGAAGGGTCATTTCTTTTTCCCCTTCGTGCCCTTCTGCTTCGTCTTCCCCACGTCGTCCAGCTTCGGAGCTCCGCCGCCGTCGACGACTTCTGCTCCAACCTTGGCCGCTGCATCACCCTGATTGTAGCAGAGCATCGCGGCGACCTTCTGTTTCTTCCTCGGCTCCGGTGAGTTCTTCACCTTTTCCTCCATAGATCCGTTCTAGGGTTTCCAAGTTCTTCAGTGTTCATCGTCTGCTTCGTAATCATATGATAGATCCTAGATGAACCTGTGAACCTTTGCTCTGTGTAGCGGTAGTCCTTAGCATCCGCCTTTACTTATATGCCTCAAGACCATAGATCTACCTGTATCTCTGCCCATTGATTCGGTACTGTTCTTTTTTGAACCTTGAATATTTTCCTTCTTTTCTGAACTTGCTTCAGATCCGTCGCTGTAGAGAAATCTTGTGAAATCTGTTTCTGTACACTTATCTATCTGCAATCTCAACTGTTTCAATGCTTAGATCCGGCGGTTTAACTTTGTAGAAAAATTGCCAAACCGGTATATACCATTAGTCCCCTTGTTGAACCGCCAGATGCTGTTGCTTCATAAGACTCCGGTTTAGATAGAGTTGTCTCTGGTTTAACATTGTACATACCAGTGCACTTTAATAAATGCATTCTTGAACCGGAATTACCTATCTTGTAGATTTCATCATGGCCAAGCAAGTATATGAGTGCAACTGGGTTCCTTCTCGCGTCACAGAGACTCAACTGAATAATTTAGTCCTGATCGGCTCTTTAGGCAGCAAAAACACCATCCATTGGAGAGCTCCTGGCAAAGAATGCCCTCCCACACCTCAAGAAGGAGAGGTCGTCGTTTTCGTAGATCACTTAGCCCGGGGCTTTAAGCCGCCCGGTTCTAAATTTTACCGGGACGTTTTAGCCGATTTTCAACTTCACCCACAAGACACTGGTCCCAACTCTGTTACAAACATGTGTCACTTCCAAGTGCTCTGTGAGGTGTTTTTTCAAGAGGAGCCCACAGTGGAGTTGTTCAGAGACTGTTTCCATCTAAACCGCCGTACTGAGTTTTCTGACGGTTCCAATACGGAATTGGGCGGTGTGGCGATTCAGAAAAGGAAAGAGGTCACATACCCTCACGCCAAGCTGCACAGCCACCCCAAAGAGTGGAATCAAACATGGTTCTATTGTAGAGACACCTCCCCTGCTGGTGAAAATCCTTTTCCTGGCTTTCGTCCGGAGCGGCTTAGCAACACACACCCCTTTCCGCAAAGGTTGACTGCCAAGGAGAGAAGCAAATATGCTCCTCAACTATCCAAGCTCAGAGCCTTCATGGCCAATGGTTTAACAGGAGTTGATCTCACTCGCTGTTGGATATCGTGGAGCATACTGCCCCTTAGTCAGCGCTCCGGTTTGATGTGCGAGTATACTGGCAGTGTTGATGACCCATTGCGACATGCTAACATCCAGCTTACCGACGAAGAAATCACAGAGGCTGTGAATAAAATGTTGAATGAACCGGAACACGTCTGTGCTCGAACCGGCCTACTTCCCTTCTGTGCCACCAACAAACCACCAGCTGTAAGAGTTTGATTGTTCTTTTTTCTGAACTTGTTATTGATATATCTGGTCATTGTTTAATATCAATGCCTGTTTAAACGGGCAATGATCCGTTTTGGAGCAAGAAACTGCCGCAGGAGAAACCAGAAAAACCAGACAAACCGGAAAGATCAATCCGGCAAAAGACTAAAGCTATGAAGAAGACTACCCACAGGAAAAGAACCACTGCATCCTCTGATCCGGCTGCTGATGACGATGTGGGTAACCCGGACCTTGAGGTAGAACTTGATTCACTTGGCTTATTTTTCACGCGCCTTATTGATGATGATATTTGTCAGGATGATGCCGAAGCCAGTCATGCTGATGTTGCAGAGGTAATTATTCTTTCCTCCTATTCAGATCCTTTGCCTTCACTAAAAATCCATCAGGCAAACCGGAAGGTTAAATTTTCTCATACTCTTGCTTACTTGGATCCCAAATTTCTTATGAAGACCCAACAGCACGAAGCTCGCCGCACAACCTGACATAGTGGCCAGGTAGTTACCTCCGCCGGTTTACCGAATAGTCCGGTTTGGAAACGCCATTCAGAGGTCTCTAATTTGCCTGTCAGTGCTTGTCCTAAAATGGGCTGTTTTCGTCAACCTCTTAATCTGTCTGACTCCGATTATCAGGTCACTTCCCATTCATCATCTGGCGAGTCATCAGCTACCCAGCTGCCGCCGCTCAAAACGGTGCTTGGGTAAGCCATACTTATCATAATGCTTTTGGTGTATTACTTTGTAGCATATATTGTACTGACCTTTGTTACTCCTTTCAGGGCCAAGCCTAAGCCAAGCAAGAAGGCTCGCCTAGATAAAGCGGCTGAAGAAGATGCTATTCCTGAACCGGACAGAGTACTCAACCCTAAAGTGGCCATTCGTGAGGATGTGCCAAACGACCCACCACCACAAGATGATGATTTTATTACTGAAGAGAGACATGTTGATACCTCCGGTCCTGTTGACCAGCCCAGAAGCCCCATCCGGATTGAGAAATCCACCAGTTCATCCAAGTCTACTAATAAATTGACGGCCCCAATGCAAACCGGCGACGCCAAGGATGATGAAGTTGTTATTACTGGCATTGGCCATACAGAGCCAAGCAATCCTGTCGCTTTGTCTAAACATACTGCCAAGGAAGAATTTGCTGCCTTTGGCAAGGGCAAGTGGAATGTTGATCTGACGACTTACGCTGCTCTGAACGCCCAAGACATCCATTCCGGCTATCTGAACCGGCTGTATACAAGTCGTGACTATGAAGCCGCGGTCTGGTTAACATGATGAAAGATAAATATGAGGTAACTTCCATATGCTCTTTCCTCCTTGTATGCTTCAATTCTTGCTGACTCGCCTAGCCCCCAAGGACCGGTTTGTAATCTTCTTTCAAACCGGGACTTACTAATATAAATCTTAATGCCTCGAAATTCGCTGATGTAGCCCCCAAGGGTCGGTTCAACTTAGTGTAGTTAAACCGGGACTTAAGTAATTAATATCGCCGCATCACAACTTATTTGAACAAATAGCCATTAGCCCCCAAGTGCCAAGTTGAATACTTGTATTGAGCTTGGGACTTTATAATCAAGTGAAATATGAAGATCAAATAGGCATTATCCCCCAAGCGCCAAGTGCATAACTTGTTATGTGGTTGGTGCTTCAATTCTTGCACTGCTTGCTGAATCATATAACTGTCTGTATGCAGGCTGAGCTGAAGACAAAAGAGACCCAAATCGCCGATCTCCAAGAAAATCTGAAGTCCCAATAGACTGAAACCTCAAAAGCAAAAGAGGAGTTGACCAGCGCCTTAAGCGTCATGGAACAGCTTAAGAAGGATTTCAAGAAGGAGCGGGCGGATTGGGCTACTAAAAAATCCACTTTAACCAAACAAGCAGAAGACGCCGAGGCTGCACTAAAACCGGTGGTGGATGAACTGACCAGCATAAAGCGGCATGTGCATGCCATGACCGCTGCTATCTTTGGTAAGCCGATTTGATTTTTGAATTGATTCTGCCGTTTTACAGAGCTGCCGGTTTGTTAACCCTTTGTGATATTTCAGGGACACGCATTGGTCATTTGGGGTCAGATGTGCGGAAGAAATTGAAAGCCGCCTATACGTTGATCGAACAACTGTACACTGGTGCACAGCGGATCATCTGTACTGCATCCCACAACAAGACGGCGCCCACTTTGATTCAGGACACTCTGCAGAAACTGTCGGTACTTCCTGCCCGGGTTGAAGAGCTGAAGAAATCTGCTGCTCGAACCGGTGCGATCAATGCCTTAATCCGGGCAAAAGCTTGGGTGCCGGATTTTGATCCTATTGAAGCGGCTCAGGGCTATCCCAGCTTGAAGGAAGACGGGTCAGAGTTTAGTGAAGCGGATCTGCGAGCAATAAACCGGGAGGTGCGTCCGCTAGCTTGTCAATTGGCTGAAGAAGCAGACTTGTCTCATTATCAAGCCCAATATGACAATCAAAAAAAGCGAGTAGCAGCACCAATTCATGAAGCGGAAAATCTTATCCCTCCAATCCATAAGCATACTTATGCTCCCGATATTGAACTGTCGTTGCTGATCCATGATGAAGCTGTCTTTCAAGCATTAATGGGAATCGACTGGACAACTGTTGATTTCCAGCCGCTGGGTAGAGAAACTGAAGTTGAAGCGGCGCAGGATGACCCACAACCATCAGGCCAGGCTGGTGACCAAGCTTGAACCGGAAGTAGGTTTAAACTGCTTCTCCTTTGAAAAAACAATGATCTTGTTTTGGGCACGGTGTTGCCTTGTAATAGGCTAGCCGATACTCTTGATTTTGATATGCCTTCGTGCATAATTACTGCAACTTGTTCTTCCTTTGGGTGATGAACTTTCCAAAGTATTTTCTGCAATATAAAAATCTTAAAGTGCCACCGCGGTTGTATCGTCAGGCGGAGTATGATGTCTGCATATGTGAAATCAAAATATCTGAAATGTAAACATATGATCAAATCTTTGACATACATGATACCTGCCATCGTTGGGCATGAAGTTAGCTTAGCCAATCTTGAAACGGAGGCTTCATAAACCCACACCGTTGGAGGAGATAGCAGCTCCTGTATATATATAATGCCGGTTTACCATGTAAACCGTGTTGGGTTATAATAAAGCACCGTGTTACTCCGTAATAGGATGTTAACAAAAAATCAAACCGGGCAAATAGTCTCCGGATTAAAAATGAACCGTGTTCCGTCAATTGATAGTGTGAACCGGTTTTAAAATTTTGTCAGTTTAAAAAACGCAACAAAAAGAAAGAAATATCTGTCAAAGAAAATTGTGAAGCAAAGGCAATGATAAAACCATTTGCAAAAAGAGGCTTATTTGAGCCGATCAGATGGCGTTACCATGGTCGGACATGACCAAGCTCCCGATAGGTGTAGCTATGGTTCAAGTCAGCCAGGTCCCCAAATGAAACAGTGGCATTTATGCCGAGCAAGAGGCATGGCAATGGTTCGGGTTCGACCAAGCCCCCAAGTGATTCTGTGGCCTTAGGCCGATCAAGAGGCGTGACTGGTTCAGACGTGACCAAGTCCCCAAGTGATCTGGTGGCTCTCGCCTATCAAGAGGTGTTGCATTGGTTCGGACATGACCAAGCCCCCAAGTGATATAACATGATGCTTTTGAAAAGCTAACTCAAGGGGTAAATCGGAGGCCGCTTTAGAACAACTCCGTTTAACCACACATGATGTAAAAGGACAGATACCCCGCTTTAGCTGAGGTTCCGGTTTATACTATTTAATCATAATATATACATCATCGTAATATGTACATAAGTAGAGCCAATGGCTTAGGTATAGTAAGGCCGAAGACGAGCTATGGTCCACGGCCTGTTGGTCTCTTCCTCTGATGTACGTGAGTCTTTATGCTCTCGAATATCGATCAGATAGTATGACCAGTTGTGCAGATTCTTGCTGACCACGAAAGGTCCCTCCCAAGGTGGGGATAGCTTATGCATATCAGTCTGGTCTTGAATGAGCCGAAGCACCAAATCTCCTTCCTGAAAGGCTCTGGTTCTAACTCGGCGACTGTGATAACGACGAAGATCCTATTGGTAAATCGCCAAGCGGGCGGCTGCTATGTCACGTTCTTCATCCAACAGGTCCAAAGCGTCTTGCCGTGCTGTCTCGTTGTCCGCTTCAACATAAGCCGCCACATGAGGTGAGTCATGACGGATATCACTCGGGAGAACCGCCTCCGCTCCGTAGACCATGAAGAACGGCGTGTATCCTGTTGATCTGTTGGGTGTAGTATTGATGCTCCATAACACAGATGGTAACTCTTCTACCCAACAACCCGGCGTTCTCTGCAAAGGAACCATAAGCCGGGGCTTGATACCTCTCAAGATCTCTTGATTAGCCCTTTCTGCTTGACCATTGGACTGTGGGTGTGCCACTGATGAAACGTCAAGCCGGATGTGCTCCGGTTCGCAGAACTCCTTCATGGCACCCTTGGACAAATTGGTACCATTATCCATGATGATATTGTGTGGAAAGCCAAACCGGAAAATCACTTTTTTGATGAACTAAACCGCCGTGGCCGCATCACACTTGCTAACAGGTTCTGCTTCCACCCACTTTGTAAACTTGTCAACCGCCACCAGGAGGTGGGTCTTCTTATCTTTGGACCTTTTGAAAGGCCCAACCATATCCAGCCCCCAAGTCGCAAACGGCCAAGTAATTGGAATCATTCTCAATTCTTGAGCCGGCACATGAGCACGTCTTGAAAACTTTTGGCAACCGTCACATCATCTGACCAGATCCTCCGCATCAGCATGAGCAGTTAACCAATAGAAGCCATGGCGAAACGCTTTAGCTACCAAAGATTTTGAACCGGCGTGGTGACCACAATCTCCTTCGTGGATCTCACGCAAAATTTCACAGCCTTCTTCAGGAGACACACAGCGTTGAAACGCCCCTGACACACTGCAATGATGCAACTCGCCATTGACAATAGTCATGGACTTGGACCGCCGGATTATCTGTCGGGCCAGAGTCTCATCCTCTGGTAACTTGCCCCGGTTCATGTACGCCGGGTAAGGAAGCGTCCAATCCAGAATGACATGAAGAGCTGCCACCAATTGAGCCTCCGGATCAGGAATAGCCAAATCTGCTTCACCAGGGAGCTTGACCGACGGGTTGTGCAGCACATCCAGAAAAACATTGGGCGGGAACGGTTTGCGCTGAGAGCCTAGCCGGCTTAAAGCGTCCACCGCTTCATTCTTCCGTCGGTCCATGTGGTACACCTGATAGCCTTTAAAGTGACCTGCAACAATATCCACCTCACGACGATACGCTGCCATGAGTGGGTCCTTGGAATCCCAAGTGCCAGATACTTGTTGAGCCACGAGGTCCGAGTCACCGAAGCACTTAACTCGACTTAGATTCATCTCCTTAGCCATCCGGAGACCATGGAGCAAGGCTTCATACTTAGCTGCATTGTTAGTACAAGGGAACATTAAGCGGAGAACGTAACAAAACTTATCACCTCGTGGGGAAGTTAATACGACTCCAGCCTCCGAGCCTTCCAATTGCCTGGATCCGTCAAAATGGATGGTCCAATATGTGTGATCCGGCTTTTCTTCAGGTGCTTACAGTTCCGTCCAATCATTGATGAAATCAACAAGTGCTTGAGACTTAACCGCCATCCGAGGCACATACTTCAATCCGTGCGACCCAAGCTCTATAGCCCACTTGGCAATCCGGCCAGTCGCTTCCCGGTTCTGGATGATATCCCCCAAAGGAGCAGAACTGACCACCGTAATTGGGTGCCCTTGGAAGTATTGCTTAAGCTTCCGGCTTGCCATAAAAACTCCGTACACCAGCTTCTCCCAATGCGGATACCTTTGCTTGGACTCAATGAGTACCTCGCTGATATAATAGATCGGACGTTGAACCGGATGCTCCTTACCTGCCTCCTTTCGCTCCACCACAATAGCCACGCTGACCGCACGAGCATTAGCAGCAACATATAGCAGTAACGACTCCTTGTCAATGGGAGCGGCGAGCACAGGCGGATTAACCAATTGCCGTTTTAATTCCTCAAATGCTTCATCAGCAGTGGAACTCCAGACGAATTGATCCGTCTTCTTCAACATCTGATACAAAGGGATTGCCTTCTCACCAAGGCGGCTGACAAACCGGCTTAACGCGGCAATCCGGCCTGCCAGGCGTTGAACATCATTAATACACTTTGGTTTAGCCAGGGAGGTGATGGCTGTGATCTTCTCCGGATTAGCCTCAATTCCCCTGTTGGACACCAGAAAACCCAATAACTTGCCTGCCGGTACACCAAAGACACACTTGGCCGGGTTAAGCATCATCTTGTACGTCCTTAGGTTATCAAAGGTTTCCTTCAAGTCGTCAACCAAAGTCTCCTTCTCCCTGGACTTAACCACGATATCATCTATGTAAGCATGTACATTACGGCCAATTTGCTTGTGAAGACAATTTTGTACACACCGTTTATAAGTTGCATGGGTACTCTTGAGCCCAAAGGGCATAGATACATAGCAGAAGGCTCCAAAGGGAGTTATGAATGCCGTCTTCTCCTGGTCCTTAACTGCCATTTTGATCTGATGATAGCCAGAATATGCATCCAAAAAACTTAAACGCTCGCAACCCGCCGTAGCATCAATAATTTGATCAATACGGGGGAGGGCAAAAGGATCTGCTGGACAAGCCTTATTAAGATCTGTATAATCCACACACATGCGCTAGGTGCCATTTTTCTTAAGGACCAGCACCGGATTGGCAAGCCACTCAGGGTGAAAAACTTCAACAATAAAGCCAGCTGCTAAGAGCCTGGCTACCTCTTCTCCAATCGCCTTGCGTCTTTCTTCGTTAAACCGGCGGAGGAACTGTTTCACCGGTTTGTATTTAGGATCCACATTAAGGGTGTGCTCAGCGAGTTGCCTCGGTACACCTGGCATGTCAGAAGGTTTCCATGCAAAAATGTCCCGATTCTCATGGATGAACTCGATGAGCGCGCTTTCCTATTTCGGATCCAAGTTGGCACTGATGCTGAACTGTTTGGACGAATCGCCAGGTACGAAGTCAACAAGCTTAGTTTCTGCTGCCGATTTGAACTTCAGGGTCGGATCATGCTCCGTAGTTGGATTCTTTAATGGAGTCATGTCCACCGGATCAACATTGTCCTTATAATACTTCAGCTCCTCGGTGGCACAAACTGACTCTGCGTAGGCCGCATCTCCTTCCTCGCACTCCAAAGCGATTTTACGGCTTCCGTGAACCGTTATTGTCCCCTTGTGACCCGGCATTTTGAGATGCAAATACACATAACAGGGCCGTGCCATAAACTTGGCGTAGGCCGGTCACCCAAATAGGGCGTGATATGGACTTTGGATTTTTACCACTTCAAACGTCAATGTTTCCGACCTGGAATCATGATCATCTCCAAAGGCCACTTCCAGAGCTATCTTACCAACAGGATATGCTGACTTGCCAGGTACCACACCATGGAACACCGTATTAGATGGTTTGAGATTTTTATCTGTTAGTCCCATACGACGGAAGGTCTCATAGTACAAGATATTAATGCTGCTCCCTCCATCCATGAGCACTTTGGTGAATTTGTAACCTCCCACCTGTGGCGCCACCACCAGAGCCAACTGACCCGGATTATCAACCTGGGGAGGGTGATCCTCTCTGCTCCATATGACTGGCTTTTCAGACCAGCGTAAATAACAGGGCACGGCCGGTTCAACAGAGTTGACTGCCCGCCTCTGAACCTTCCGGTCTCACTTGTCCAAGCTAGTGGTGAAGACATGGTACTGCCCACTATTCAACTGCTTTGGGTTGCTTTGGTAACCTGACTGTTGCTGCTGCTGGTTGTAACCAGCCTAGTTGTTCTGATTATTTTGATTATTATGTCCGCCCGGATTATCATTAAATTCTGAACCGGAATTTCCTCCACCGTAACCCGGCCTGGATCCTGAGCCACCGCCGGAGCCGTGATCATACCGGAAAGCATTAGAATTCTTGAACTCCTGCATAATGAAGCAATCCTTCCAAAGGTGGTTTGCTGGCACCTCCTTTGTCCCATGTCTTGGACAGGGCTGGCTCAGTAGATAATTTAGGCGGTCCGGGTTAGGGTTGGGTCCCCCACTGCGATTTAACGGTTTACCCTTGCGTCGCTGGCCCTTGTCCTGCGCGTTGGTATTAGCCACAAAGTCCATGTTACCATCCGCTTTACGCTTGCCTCCGCCACCATTGCCTGCCAAGTGATGCTGCTGACCTTTGGAGTTGCTGTTCCTCTTTCCCTTCCCTGCCTTGTCATCATCAGATTCGGGATCCTTGGTACTATCAAAATCAGCATACTTTACCAAAGCAGCCATGAGGGTCCCCATGTCAGTGCAATGGCGCTTCATCCGTCCCAACTTCAGCTTTAGGGGCCCAAACTGGCAGTTGCCTTCTAGGGTTAAGACTGCGGTGTCAGCATTGATGCGGTATGATGAATGCAACACTTGTGAGACCCGGTGCACCCAATGAGTCGTTGATTCTCCTTCCTCCTAGACACAGGCAGCTAAGTCCACTATCGACATAAGCTGCTTACATGCATCCTTGAAATTACTGATAAACCAGGCTCGTAATTGGGCCCATGAACTGATAGAGTTGGCCGGTAAGATTTTTAACCAAGTGCGGGCCATTCCTTCAAGCATCATGGTGAAGTACTTCGCACATGCCGCATCATCCACATCAAGCATCTCCATGGCCATCTCATAGCTCTCCACCCACGTCTCTGGGGGTTGATCCGCCGTGTAATTTGGTACCTTGCGCGGGCCCTTGAAATCCTTGGGCAGGCGCACATTGCGTAAAGCGGGGACAAGGCAAGGCACCCCCAAAGAACTAGAAGTAACACCGGGTTCGACCGAGATAGTTGGACGAACCGGCGTAAGCTGCCGAGCGTGATACTGTGCGGCTAACTCGGCCTCCCTGCGTGCTCGGGCCCGGTCCACCACCTCCTGAGCGTTATCAGCACCACCCGTAGGGTTGTTGCCGCGGGGTGCTCCATGTCGTTCATTGCTTGACACTGCCGGTTCATCCATACGCCTGCTATAGCTCCGGCTTGGGCGAGGGGTCGAGTGGATCCGGTCGCGGCTGTATGAGTATGCTTCCTGTTGGTCCAAAGCTGTCCTAAGAAGCTCCTTGACCCGTCGCGTCTCTATCGCCTGCGGTGAGTCGCCTTCAATTGGAATGGCCTCCAGACGTGCAGCAGCGGCAACAGGATTGTCCATTGGGTTGGAGTAGTGACCGGGAGGTGTTGAAACAGCCTGAGGTATAACAGTGTTTTGACGAGGCAGATCCATCAGACGGGGATGAACCGGCGCACCGGTCCTATGAGCTTCCGCCCGGTTCCCCTCCAGCAGATTACGGGTTCCTGCTCCTGGGGTGTTAAAAAGGTCTCTGGCCTCGAAAACCGAAGGCAAACGGGATCGGTACTTCCTCCTCATGACTTCATGCGACGCGTTCTAGTCCAACATGAGCCTGTAGGCTTGTGCGTCTAAAGCGGCCCGCTCTGTGGTCATCCTGGCATTCTCAGCTGCCAGGCCCGCCTTGGCCTGGGTGATCTGTTCCTTCACCTTTGCAATCTCCGCGTTGTGGACTTCCTGATTCGCCGGATTAGCTTCTGCCATAAGCGCAGCCAATGCATCAAATAGATCTGATAGAACTTGAGCCGGCGGGCGTGCAGAGCTTCCTGCCCCGGCAGCTGTCGCTGCTACTAAACCGGAGGTTATTGGCACACCGGTCAAAGAATGAAGCGCTGCTTGTGTGCCGGCCATGAATATTCCAACTCGGTTGGGTTGATCAGAGGGGTCCGGAATACTGTCGCCATCGGAACAGCCCCCAATCCGGCCATCTTGTAGCTGATATAGAGATTCGGTTTCTCCGGTTGATGACTCGTCGCCGGAATAAAAGACGGTCTCGCCTCGAGATTCCGATCCATCCTCATAACTTCCTCCATGGATGACTCCCACGAAGGCACACTTCACGGCCGGTTTAACCCGGGCGGATGGCGCACGCTGAGCCGTTTCGACGAGGTCGGTGCAAATGTCCGGCTCAGGGCCCGGTTCTCCGATCTTGCCGATGAAAACGTGTATGCCACCAAAGGGGACCCGGTACCCGTACTCAACTGAGCCGGCCTCGGGGCCCCAGCCTGCATCATCGATGTAGAGCTTGCCGCGACGACTTTTAGTCATCTGGCCCACAGCGTAGCCCTTGAGTCCTTCAAAGCGGCCCTCCAAGAACTTGAAACCATCGTGCGATAGCCTCACGGTGGGCGCCAACTGTCGTGGTTTTGTCACGGCAGATGTCCTAGAGAAAGGACTTAGTCGTGGAGCCATCGCGACGGGTTAGCTTGAAGGGGTTAAAGCGGACACAGGGACGCAAGAGAGTTTATGCTAGTTCGTCCCCTTCGATGAAGGTAAAAGCCTACGTCTAGTTGTGATGGGATTGATGGGGTTTCAATGACTAGGGAGCAAACAAGTCTCGAGTTGTTGTCTGTTGTCTAAACTGCCGCCGGGTCGTCCCCTTATATACACGGGTGACGCCCGTCGGTTCACAGATTCCCAATACCGGCTCATAGATCTGTCCGGTTTGGTCTCTACTTATTCCTAACTTACAATACAAGTTACATACCAACGCCGGTTTACGGCTACAGGCCTTGAACCGACTATGGGCCTTGAGCCCTCATCTGCCTTCTTGGGTTTCAACATAGTTTACTACTGAAGAAGTTAACCCGGCCCAGATAGGCCGGTTTACGCCCAGTAGTGATATCCTCAACACTACCTGTGTCGGGTTATCAAGGTCTGTAGGTTCTTCAATAAATAAAGGATTAAGATCATATGTTTCTTCAATAGGCAGTAAATTAATACCATGTATTTCTTCGATAGGAGGTAAATTCTTAACATCTTCAGCTTTAATACCTTTTTCTTTCATAGATTTCTTTGCCTCTTGCATATCTACGGGACTGAGAAATAGAACACCTCTCTTCTTCGGAGTTGGTTTAGGAATAGGATCCTTAATTGGAGCAGGAGCTGGCTCAGGAGATGGCTCGGGAGGTGCCCAATTATTTTCATTTGTCAACATATTATTCAATAAGATTTCAGCTTCATCCGGTGTTCTTTCCCTGAAAAGAGAACCAGCACAACTATCCAGGTAATCTCTGGAAGCATCGGTTAGTCCACTATAAAAGATATCAAGTATTTCATTTTTCTTAAGAGGATGATCAGGCAAAGCATTAAGTAGCTTGAGAAGCCTCCCCCAAGCTTGTGGGAGACTATCTTCTTTAATTTGCACAAAGTTGTATATTTCCTTTGAAGCAGCTTGGTTCTTATGAGCAGGGAAATATTTAGTAGAGAAGTAATAGATCATATCCTGGGGACTACGCACACAACCAGGATCAAGAGAATTAAACCATATTTTAGCATCACCCTTTAATGAGAACGGAAATATTTTGAGTATATAAAATTAGCGAGATCGCTCATCATTAGTGAACAGGGTGGCTATACCATTTAATTTAGTAAGATGTGCTACAACAGTTTCAGATTCATAGCCATGAAAAGGATCAGATTCAACTAAAGTAATTATATCAGGATCAACAGAGAATTCGTAATCCTTATCAGCAACACAAATAGGTGAAGTAGCAAAAGCAGGGTCAGGTCTCATCCTAGCATTTAGAGATTGCTTATTCCATTTAGCTAATAACCTTTTGAGTTCATATCTATCTTTGCAAGCTAAAATAGCTAAAGAAGCTTGATCAAATAAATAACCCTCAGGAATAACAAGTGATTCTTCATCATCACTTTCATCTTCATAATCAGATTCAATATTTTCAATCTCTCTAGCCCTAGCAAGTCATTCCTCGAGAAAATCACTAAGTGGCATAGTAGTATCAGACATAGAGGTAGTTTCATCATAAGTATCATGCATAGCAGAAGTAGCATCATCAATAACATGCGACATATTAGAACGAATAGCAGAAGCAGGTTTAAGTGTCGCAAGCTTACTCATAACAGAAGGTGAATCAAGTGCAGAGCTAGATGGCAGTTGCTTTCCTCCCCTCGTAGTTGAGGGATAGATCTTGGTTTTTGGATCTCTCAAGTTCTTCATAGTGTCCAACAGATATAAATCCCAAGTGACTCAAAGAATAGAGCTATGATCCCTGGCAACGGCGCTAGAAATTGGTCTTGATAACCCACAAGTATAGGGGATCGCAACAGCTTTCGAGGGTAGAGTATTCAACCCAAATTTATTGATTCGACACAAGGGGAGCCAAAGAATATTCTCAAGTATTAGCAGCTGAGTTGTCAATTCAACCACACCTGGAAACTAAGTATCTGCAGCAGAGTGTTTAGTAGCAAAGTAATATGATAGTGATGGTAACGATAACAAAAGAGTAATGAAAGCAAAGTAATGCTTTTGGTATTTTGTAGTGATTGTAACAACAGCAACGGGAAAGTAAATAAGCGTAAACCAGTATATGGAAAGCTCGTAGGCATCGGATCAATGATGGATAATTATGCCAGATGTGGTTCATCATGTAACAGTCATAACATAGGGTGACACAGAACTAGCTCCAATTCGTCAATGTAATGTAGGCATGTATTCCGAATATAGTCATACGTGCTTATGGAAAAGAACTTGTATGACATCTTATGTCCTACCCTCCCGTGGCAGCGGGGTCCTAATGGAAACGAAGGGATATTAAGGCCTCCTTTTAATAGAGAACCGGAACAAAGAATTAGCACATAGTGAATACATGAACTCCTCAAACTACGGTCATCACCGGTAAGTATCCCGATTATTGTCACTTCGGGGTTAACGGATCATAACACATAATAGGTGACTATAGACTTGCAAGATAGGATCAAGAACTCGCATATATTGATGAAAACATAATAGGTTCATATCTGAAAGCATGGCACTCGGGCCCTAGTGACAAGCATTAAGCATAGCAAAGTCATAGCAACATCAATCTCAGAACATAGTGGATACTAGGGATCAAACCCTAACAAAACTAACTCCATTACATGGTGAATCTCATCCAACCCATCACCGTCCAGCAAGCCTACGATGGAATTACTCACCCATGGCTGTGAGCATCATGAAATTGGTGATGGAGGATGGTTGGATGACGACGGCGACGAACCCCGCTCTCCGGAGCCCCGAACGAACTCCAGATCAACCCTCCCGAGAGGTTTTAGGGTTTGGCGGCGGCTCCATATCGTAAAACGTGATGATTTCTTCTCTCCTATTTTTTTCTCCCCGAAAGCAGTTATATAGAGTTGGAGTTGGAGTCGGGAGGTCTCCAGGGGGCCCACGAGGTAGGGGGCGCCCTAGGGGGGGCGCACCCCCCACCCTCGTGAGAAGGGTGTGGGCCCCCTGGTCTTCATCTTTGGCGAGGATTTTTTCTTATTTATTGTAAGATATTCCGTGGAGTTTCAGGTCATTCCGAGAACTTTTGTTTTCTGCACATAAAACATCATCATGGCAATTCTGCTGAAAACAGCGTCAGTCCGGGTTAGTTCCATTCAAATCATACAAGTTAGATTCCAAAGCAAGGGCAAAAGTGTTCGGAAAAGTAGATACGACGGAGACGTATCAGTAAACTACTCACACATCATCGGAGAGGCTATGGTGTTGATGTAGAAGCCCTCCGTGATCGATTCCCCCTCCGGCGGAGCGCCGGAAAAGGCCCCAAGATGGGATCTCACGGGTACAGAAGGTTGCGGCGGTGGAAATAGGGTTTCGTGGTGCTCCCGGATGTTTTCGGGGTATATTAGTATATATATAGGCGAAAGAAGTAGGTCGGTGGAGCCACGAGGGTGGGGGCGCACCCTCCTACCTCGTGGTCGCCTCATTGCTTCCTTGACGTCCACTCCAAGTCTCCTGGATTGTGTTTGTTCCAAAATAACACTCCCGAAGGTTTCATTCCATTTGGATTCCGTTTGGTATTCCTTTTCTGCGAAACACTGAAATAGGCAAAAAATAGCAATTTGCATTGGCCTTTGGTTATTAGGTTAGTCCCAAAAATAATATAAAACTGCATAACAAAGCGCATTAAACATCCAAAACAGATAATATAATAGCATGGAACAATAAAAAATTATAGATACGGTGGAGACGTATCATTGTGTGCGGTGCCCCCTCCACAGTTACACACCTCGGTCATATTGTTGTAGTGCTTAGGCGAAGCCCTACGCCGGTAACTTCACCATCACCGTCAACACGCCGTCGTGCTGATGAAATTCTCCCTCATCCTCAACTGGATCAAGAGCTCGAGGGACGTCATCATGCTGAACGTGTGCTGAACGCGGAGGTGTCATACGTTCAGTGCTTGGATTAGTTGGATCGCGAAGACGTTCGACTACATCAACCGCGTTACTAAACGCTTCCGCTTTTGGTTTATGAGGGTACGTAGACACACTCTCCCATCTCATTGCTATGCTTCTCCTAGATAGATCTTGCGTGATCATAGGAAAATTTTGAAATACTGCGTTCCCCAACAGTGGCATCCGATCCAGGTCTATGCGTAGATGTTATATGCACGAGTAGAACACAAAGAGTTGTGGGTGATAATAGTCATACTGCTTACCACCAACGTCTTACTTTGATTCGGCAGTATTGTTGGATGAAGCGGCTCAGACCGACATTACATGACCGCGTTCATGAGACTGGTTATACAGACGTGCTTCGCACACAGGTGGCTGGTGGGTGTCTATTTCTCCAACTTTAGTTGAATCGAGTTTGACTACGGCTGGTCCTTGTTGAAGGTTAAAATAGCACACTTGACGAAAAATCATTGTGGTTTTGATGCGTAGGTAAGAACGGTTCTTGCTAGAAGCCCGTAGTAGCCACGTAAAACTTGCAACAACTAAGTAGAGGACGACTAACTTGTTTTTGCAGGGCATGTTGTGATGTGATATGGTCAAGGCGTGATGAGATATAAATTGTTGTATGAGTTTATCATGTTTTGTTAAAGTTATCGGCAACTAGCTGAAGCCTTATGGTTGTCTCTTTATTACATAAGATGCAAGCGTCATATAATTGCTTTACTTTGTCGCTATGCGATAGAAATAGTTGCAGAAGCAATAGTTGGCGAGACGACCATGTGATGACACGTTGATAGAGATCAAGACGATGGAGATCATGGTGTCATGCCGGTGTCGATGAACATCATGACGGTACTTTGGAGATGGAGATCAAAGGCACAAGATGATGATGGCCATATCATGTCACATATTTTGATTGCATGTGATGTTTATCTTTTATGCATCTTATTTTGCTTAGTGCGGCGGTTGCATTATAAGATGATCCCTCACTAAATTTCAAGGTATAAGTGTTCTCCTTGAGTATGCACCATTGCGACAGTTTGTCATGCCGACACACCACTTGATGATCGGGTGTGATAAACTCTACGTTCACATACAATGGGTGCAAGACAGTTTTGCACACGCAGAATACTCGGGTTAAACTTGACGAGCCTAGCATATGCAGATATGGCCTCAGAACACTGAGACCGAAAGGTCGAACGTGAATCATATAGTAGATATGATCAACATAGAGATGTTCACCATTGAAAACAACTCCATCTCACGTGATGATCGGACATGGTTTAGTTGATATGGATCACGTGATCATTTAGATGACTAGAGGGATGTCTATCTAAGTGGGAGTTCTTAAGTAATATGATTAATTGAACTTTATTTTATCATGAACTTAGTCGTGATAGTATTAGCATATCTATGTTGTAGATCAATAGCTCGCGTATAGCTCCCCTATTTTATTTTTAATATGTTCCTAGAGAAAACTAAGTTGAAAGCTAATAGTAGCAATGATGCAGACTGGGTCCGTGATCTGAGGATTATCCTCGTTGCTGCACAGAAGAATTATGTCCTTGATGCACCGCTAGGTGACGGACCTTTTGTAGGAGCTGATGCAGACATTATGAACGTTTGGCAAGCTCGGTATGATGACTACTTGATAGTTTAGTGCGCCATGCTTTACGGCTTAGAACCGGGACTTCGAAAATATTTTGAATGCCACAGAGCATATAAGATGTTCCAAGATCTAAAATTATTATTTTAGACTCATGCGCAAGTCGAGAGGTATGAGACCTCTGACAAGTACTTTGCCTACAAGATGAAGGAGAATAGCTCAACCAGTGAGCATGTGCTCAGAATGTCTGAGTACTATAATCGCTTGAAACAAGTGGGAGTTAATCTTTCAGATAAGATAGTGATTGACAGAGTTCTCTAGTCACTATCACCAAGTTACTGGAACTTCGTGATGAACTATAATATGCAAGGGATGGAAAAGACGATTCCCGAGCTCTTCGCGATGCTAAAGGCTGCAGAGGTAGAAATCTAAAAGGAGTATCAAGTGTTGATGGTTAACAAGACCACTAGTTTCAAGAAAAGGGTAAAGGGAAAAAGGGAACTTCAAGAAGAATAGAAAGCAAGTTGCTACTCCCGAGAAGAAGCCCAAGTATCGACCTAAGCCGGAAACTGAGTGCTTCTACTTCAAAGGGACTGGTCACTGGAAGCGGAACTTCCCCAAGTATTTGGCGGATAAGAAGGATGGCAAAGTGAAAGGTATATCTGATATACATGTTATTGATGTGTACTTTACTAGTGTTCATAGTAACCCCAGGGTATTTGATACCGGTTCAGTTGCTATGATTAGTAACTTGAAACAGGAGTTACAAAATGAACAGAGACTAGTTGAGGGCGAGGTGACAATGTGTGTTGGAAGTGATTCCAAGGTTGATAAGATCACCATCGCACACTCCCTTTACCTTCGGGATTAGTGTTGAACCTAAAATAAATATTTTTTGGTGTTTGCGTTGAGCATAATATGATTGGATCACGTTTATTGCAATGCGGTTATTCATTTAAGTCTAAGAATAATTGTTATTCTGTTTACATGAATAAAACCTTCTATGGTCATACACCCAAGGTGAATGGTTTATTGAATCTCGATTGTAGTGATACACATATTCATAATATTGATGCCAAAAGATGCAAAGTTGATAATGATAGAGCAACATACTTGTGGCACTACCGTTTAGTTCATATTGGTATAAAGCGCATGAAGAAACTCCATGCGGATGGACTTTTGGAATCACTTGATTATGAATCATTTGATGCTTGCTAACCATGCCTCATGGGCAAGATGACTAAAACTCCATGAAGGAAATATGCCCTAGAGGCAATAATAAAGTTGTTATTTATATTTCCTTATATCATGATAAATGTTTATTATTCATGCTAGAATTGTTTTAACCGGAAACTTAGTACATGTGTGAATACATAGACAAACAGAGTGTCACTAGTATGCCTCTACTTGACTAGCTCGTTAATCAAAGATGGTTAAGTTTCCTAGCCATGGGCAAAGAGTTGTCATTTGATAAGCGAGATCACATCATTAGAGAATGATGTGATTGACTTGACCCATCCGTTAGCTTAGCATGATGATCATTACAGTTTCATTGCTAATGCTTTCTTCATGACTTATACATGTTCCTCAGACTATGAGATTATGCAACTCCCGAATACCGGAGGAACACCTTGTGTGCTATCAAAAGTCACAATGTAACTGGGTGATTATAAAGATGCTCTACAGGTGTCTCCGATGGTGTTTGTTGAGTTGGCATAGATCGAGATTAGGATTTGTCACTCCGTGTATCGGAGAGGTATCTCCGGGCCCTCTCGGTAATGCACATCATTATAAGCCTTGCAAGCATTGTGACTAATGAGTTAGCTGCAGGATGATGCATTATGTAACGAGTAAAGGGACTTGCCAGTAATGAGATTGAACTAGGTATGAGGATACCGACGATCAAATCTCGGGCAAGTAACATACCGATGACAAAGGGAACAATGTATGTTGTTATGTGGTTTGACCGATAAAGATGTTCGTAGAATATGTAGGAGCCAATATGAGCATCTAGGTTCCGCTATTGGTTATTGACCGGAGATGAGTCTCGGTCATGTCTACATAGTTCTCGAACCCGTAGGGTCCGCACCTTAACGTTCTGTGACGATTTGTATTATGAGTTATGTGATTTGATGACCGAAGTTTGTTCGGTGTCCTGGATGAGATCGGGGACATGACGAGGAGTCTCGAAATGGTTGAGATGTAAAGATTGATATATTGGAAGGCTATATTCGGACATCAGAAAGGTTTCGAGTGATTCGGGTATTTTTTGGAGTACCGGAGAGTTACATGAATTCGTATTGGGCCTTAATGGGCCATACGGGAAAGGAGAGAAAGGCCTCAAGGGTGGCCGCGCCCCTTCCCCAGGGACTGGTCCGAATTGGACTTGGGAAAGGGGGCGGCCCTTTTTTCCTTCTCCTTCTCCCTTCCCTTTTTCCTATTCCATGTGGGAGGTGGACTCCTACTAGGACTAGGGAGTCCTAGTAGGACCCCACACTTTGGGCGCGCCCTATGAGGGCCGGCCTCCTCCTCCCTCCATCCTTTATATATGTGGCCAGGGAGCGCCCCATAGACACACAAGTTGATCATTGATCCCTTAGCCGTGTGTGGTGCCCCCCTCCACCATAATCCACCTCGGTCATATCGTCGTAGTGCTTAGGCGAAGCCCTGCGCCGGTAGCTTCGTCGTCACCGTCATCATGCCATCGTGCTGACGAAGCTCTCCCACGACACTCAGCTGGATCGAGAGTTGGTTTTTCTTAAGGTTTTTATTCTAGTGCCTTATTCATTGCAAATTTTTGCTGCTTAGGTGACCTTGTTCTTGAGCTTGCATGTCAAATTTATATGGTCAAAAGTAGTTTTAATGCATGATATATCCTCTAGGCACTTGTAGGAGTAGTTGCTATCAATTTTGTTGAGTTTGGTTCACTTTTATTTTAAGTTACTAAAAATTTTAGAAAATTTTGGAAAAGGATGAAGAGATTTTTTAGGGGCTCATCGAGCCGAAGCTCGAAGGATAAGCAAGATGAAGAGAACAAGAAGCCCAAGTATAATCTCCCTCGTACTGCGGAGGTTCGGCCATGTGAATGGCCTTGTGACAAGTTCTTGAAAGAGGCCGGGATTTATGAAGATTTTTATTATTTGGCTGAGAATGCAGGCCTCACTGCTTTCCTCCACGACCAGCGCGAAGAGTATCTCTTACTCACCAATATCCTTGTGCAAAACTTTCATTTCCATGCTAGAAGCTCGCCACCTTCGGTGGAATTTTATTTATATGATGAGCATAAGGAAATGTCACTTCGTGATTTTTGTCGGGTTTGTTTGATACCTTTTGATGGCAGCATAGAGGAACCACATCGTAATGATGTGGAGGGATTTATTGATATGATTGTTGTGGGGGAAACGAGGAAAGTTTCCGATGCAAGAATCACTAGCATACATTTTCCTGTTCTACGTTACTTTACAATATTTTCTAGTATATGCTTAATTGGTCGCGGGAACTATGGGAACCTTAGTGATCCTGATATTGTTATTTTTCACCATGCCTTCTTTCAAGATACTACTTTCAGTTTAGACGCTATTGTTGCTAAACGGTTAAATCTGAACCGTACTAAGGGCCCCGTCCTTGGAGGCATTTTTGCCTCACGCCTAGCTGCACACTTTAACATACCTATTAGGCATTATGAGAAAGAGGAAAAGTTGCTGCCTAATATTTTTCCAGATTATAAGAGCATGGTAGCACATGATTTTATTGTTAAGAATAAGAAGAAGATGCTTAACTATAGACTGATTTTTGGTAAGAATAACTTTGAGACTATTACCTTGCCTGCTCCCTCTTTGTTTAACATATTTTCAGGCAAGTACCTTTTTTTACCGGAGGACGTTTATGCATACTGGAGTGTGGCACCAGCTCCAGAGCTTGAGCCGGAACCACCCCAGGACCCTTATCGACATTCAGTTTATCAGTGGAATCCTACGGAGATTGCCAACCAGTGGCACCCAGAGGACACTCCTCCTTACACCGGAGAGGGTCACTTTGAACCATGGGCATAGACCAACTTAGGCCAAAAGCCTAAGCTTGGGGGAGTATGTATCTCTCACTGACATTACATTCATGTTCACACACTCATGCCAGTTGTCGATGCTCATACTCTTTCATTGTATCATCCATGCTAGTTTATTTTCATTTTCTCGTTTTCTTCTTGTGTGTTTGAAAACCCTTAAGAAAAAACAAAAAAATTTAGTTGTAGATGTTAGTTAGTTTACTTTCCACGCCTGTAGTAGTAGTAATTAAAAATAAAACCCAAAACGATTTCTCGTTCTTCTTTTGCTTGTTGGGAGCTTTCCCGTGTAAATAGTTTTATTTCTTTTCTTTCCTTTGGGGGTCGAGAGGAGAAGACCATGATGAAAATGTTGAGTGGCTCTTATATGCATTATTTTTGATATAACAAAGAGCCCATATTACCTTGTCTTCTCTCTTGAATTGAGTGCTTGCAGATTCCAGCTTAGTCCAATGCACGTGCACTATTATTATTATCAACACTATTCGGTCGTGCAAGTGAAAGGCAATAATGATGATTATATGATGAACTTATTGAGATGAGGAAAGCTGGTATGAACTCGACCTATCTTGTTTTTGTAAATATGATTAGTTCATCGTTCCTGATTCAGCCTATTATGAAAGAAACATATGTGCAATGACAATTAGAGATTATAGTTGCTTATGCCATGCTTAATTAGTTAGGAGTTTATAATGGTTTACCTTGCGTGCCAACATGCTATTAAAATGGTTGTGATGTGGTATGATAGGGTGGTATCCTCCTTTGAACGATTCGAGTGTCTTGACTTGGCACATGTTCACACATGTAGTTGAAACAAAATCAACATAGCCTTCACGATAAGTGGAGAAATAAGTGGAGGAGGGCCACCGTGGGCCCACGAGGCAGGGGGCGTGCCCTCCACCCTCGTGGAAAGGTGGTTGGCCCCCCTGGTGTGTTCTTTATTCCATAAATCCTCAAATATTCTATAAAAAATCATATTTAATTTTTAGGGCATTTGGAGAACTTTTATTTTCGAGGTATTTTTATATTGCACGGATAATCGGATAACAGACAGAAAAATTATTTATTTTTACTTTATTTCAACTAAATAACAGAAAGTATAGAGAGGGTACAGAAGGTTGTGCTTCTAGTTTCATCCATCTCATGCTTGTCAAAAGGAATCCACTAACAAGGTTGATCAAGTCTTGTTAACAAACCCATTCCGATTAACATGAAACCGGAGAAATTTCGAATAACACTAGGTTACCTCAATAGGGATATGCACATCCCCAATAATAAGTATATCATATTTCTTCTTGACAGTAGGAAGAGGAAATTCAAAACCTCCAAATATAATCGATGGAATTTTTCCGATAGAATTGATACTATGAACTTGAGGTTGTTGCTCGGAAAGTGTACCATATGCTCATTACCATTCACATGAAAAGTGACATTACCTTTGTTGCAATCAATAACAGCCCCTGCAGTATTAAGAAAAGGTCTTCCAAGAATAATAGACATACTATCGTCCTCGAGAATATCAAGAATAACAAAGTCTGTTAAAATAGTAATGTTTGCAACCACAACAGGCACATCCTCACAAATACCGACAGGTATAGCAGTTGATTTATCAGCCATTTGCAAAGATATTTCAGTAGGTGTCAACTTATTCAAGTCAAGTCTACGATATAAAGAGAGAGGCATAACACTAACACCGGCTCCAAGATCACATAAAGCAGTTTTAACATAGTTTCTTTTAATGGAGCATGGTATAGTAGGTACTCCTGGATCTCCAAGTTTCTTTGGTATTCCACCTTTAAAAGTACAATTAGCAAGCATGGTGGAAATTTCAGCTTCAGGTATCTTTCTTTTATTTGTAATAATATCTTTCATGTACTTAGCATAAGGATTTGTTTTGAGTATATCAGTTAATCGCATACGCAAAAAGATAGGTCTAATCATTTCAGCAAAGCGCTCAAAATCCTCATCATCCTTTTTCTTGGATGGTTTGGGAGGAAAAGGTATGGGTTTCTGAACCCAAGGTTCTCTTTCTTTACCATATTTCCTAGCAACAAAGTCTTTCTTATCGTAACATTGATTCTTTGATTATGGGTTATCAAGATCAACAGCAGGTTCAATTTCTACATCATTATCATTACTAGGTTGAGCATTATTATGAACATCATCATTACTATTTTCATTAGGTTCATGTTCATTACCAGATTGTGTTTCAGCATCAGACATAGAGATATCTTTTGGATTATTGGGTGGTTTAGCAATAGGTTCACTAGAAGTTTGCACAGTTCTATCATTTTTCTTTTTCTTCTTTTTAGAAGAACTAGGTGCATCAATTTTATTTCTTTGAGAATCTTGCTCAATTCTATTAGGGTGGCCTTCAGGATACAAAGGTTCCTGAGTCATTCTACCAGTTCTAGTAGCCACTTTAACAGCATAATCATTTTTCTTACTATTCATCTCATTGAGTAATTCTTTTTGAGCTTTAAGTATTTGTTCTACTTGAGTGGTAACCATACAAGCATGTTTGCTAACAAGTTTAAGTTCTCCTCTAATATTAGCCATATAATCACCCAAGTATTTAATCATATCAGCATCTTGTTTTAATTTTCTACCAAAATAAGTATTGAAGTCTTCTTGCTTAAACATAAAATTATCAAACTCATCCAAGCATTGACTAGCAATTTTAGTAGGAGGGATTTCAGCTTTATCATATCTATAGAGAGAATTTACCTTTACTACATGTGTCGGGTTATCGAGGTCTGGAGGTTCTTCAATAAATAAAGGATTAAGATCATATATTTCTTCATCAGGCGGTAAATTGAGACCATGTATTTCTTCAATAGGAGGTAAATTCTTAACATCTTCATCTTTAATACCTTTTTCTTTCATAGATTTCTTTGCCTCTTGCATTTCTTCAGGACTGAGAAATAGAACACCTCTGTTCTTCGAAGTTGGTTTAGGAATAGGATCATTAATTGGAGCAGGAGCTGGCTCAGTAGCTGGCTCAAGAGGTGCCCAATTATTTTCATTTGTCAACATATTATTCAATAATATTTCAGCTTCATCCGGTGTTCTTTCCCTGAAAAGAGAACCAGCACAACTATCCAGGTAATCTATGGAAGCATCGGTTAGTCCATTATAAAATATATCAAGTATTTCATTTTTCTTAAGAGGATGATCAGGCAAAGTATCAAGTAACTTGAGAAGCCTCCCCAAGCTTGTGGGAGACTCTCTTCTTTAATTTGCACAAAGTTGTATATTTCCTTTAAAGCAGCTTGTTTCTTATGCGCAGGGAAATATTTAGCAGAGAAGTAGTAAATCATATCCTGGGGACTACGCACACAACCAGGATCAAGAGAATTAAACCATATCTTAGCATCACCCTTTAATGAGAACGAAGATATTTTAAGGATATAAAAGTAACGAGATCTCTCATCATTAGTGAATAGGGTGGCTATATCATTTAATTTAGTAAGATGTGCTACAATAGTTTCAGATTCATAACCATGAAAAGGATCAGAGTCAACCAAAGTAATTATATCAGGATCAACAGAGAATTCATAATCCTTATTAGCAACACATAGAGGTGAAGTGGCAAAAGCAGGGTCAGGTCTCATCCTAGCATTTGGAGATTGCTTATTCCATTTAGCTAATAACCTTTTGAGTTCATATCTATCTTTGCAGGCTAAAATAGCTAAAGAAGCATCTTGATCAAATAAATAACCCTCAGGAATAACAAGTGATTCTTCGTCATCACTTTCATCTTCATAATCAGATTCAATATTTTCAATCTCTCTAGCCCTAGCAAGTCGTTCCTCGAGAAAATCACTAAGTGGCATACTAGTATCAGGCATAGAGGTAGTTTCATCATAAGGATCATGCATAGCAGAAGTAGCATCATCAGTAAAATGCGACACATCACAACGAATAGCAGAAGCAGGTGTAGGTGTCGCAAGCTTACTCATAACAGAAGGTGAATCAAGTGCAGAGCTAGATGACAGTTCCTTACCTCCCCTCGTAGTTGAGGGATAGATCTTAGTTTTTGGATCTCTCATGTTCTTCATAGTGTCCAGCAGATATAAATACCAAGTGACTCAAAGAATAGAGCTATGCTCCCCGGCAACGGTTCCAGAAATTAGTCTTGATAACCCACAAGTATAGGGGATCACAACAACTTTCGAGGGTAGAGTATTCAACCCAAATTTATAGATTCGACACAAGGGGAGCCAAAGAATATTCTCAAGTATTAGCAGCTGAGTTGTCAATTCAACCACACCTGGAAACTTAGTATCTGCAGCAAAGTGTTTAGTATCAAAGTAATATGATAGTGATGGTAACGGTAACAAAAGAGTAATGAAAGCAAAGTAATGTTTTTGGTATTTTGTAGTGATTGTAACAATAGCAACGGGAAAGTAAATAAGTGTAAACCAGTATATGGAAAGCTCGTAGGCATTGGATCAATGATGGATAATTATGCCGGATGCGGTTCATCATGTAACAGTCATAACATAGGGTGACATAGAACTAGCTCCAATTCCTCAATGTAATGTAGGCATGTATTCCGAATACAGTCATACGTGCTTATGGAAAAGAACTTGCATGACATCTTTCGTCCTACCCTCCTGTGGCAGCGGGGTCCTAATGGAAACTAAGGGATATTAAGGCCTCCTTTTAATAGAGAACTGGAAGAAAGCATTAGCACATAGTGAATACATGAACTCCTCAAACTACGGTCATCACCGGTAAGTATCCCGATTATTGTCACTTCAGGGTTACCGGATCATAACACATAATAGGTGACTATAGACTTGCAAGATAGGATCTAGAACTCTCATATATTGATGAAAACATAATAGGTTCAGATCTGAAATCATGGCACTCGGGCCCTAGTGACAAGCATTAAGCATAGCAAAGTCATAGCAACATCAATCTCAGAACATAGTGGATACTAGGTATCAAACCCTAACAAAACTAACTCGATTACATGGTGAATCTCATCCAACCCATCACTGTCCAGCAAGGCTACGATGGAATTACTCACGCACGGCGGTGAGCATCATGAAATTGGTGATGGAGGATGGTTGATGATGACGACGGTGACGAATCCCCCTCTCCGGAGCCCCGAACGGACTCCAGATCACCCCTCCCGAGAGGTTTTAGGGCTTGGCGGCGGCTCCGTATCGTAAAACGCGATGATTTCTTCTCTCCTATTTTTTTCTCCCCGAAATCAGTTATATAGAGTTGGAGTTGGAGTCGGGGGGTCTCCAGGGGGGCCACGAGGTAAGGGGGCGCCCCCTAGGGGCGCCCCCACCCTCGTGAGAAGGGTGTGGGCCCCCTGGTCTTCATCTTTGGCGAGGATTTTTCATTATTTATTGTGAGATATCCCGTGGAGTTTCAGGTCATTCCGAGAACTTTTGTTTTCTGCACATAAAACAACATGATGGCAATTCTGCTGAAAACAACGTCAGTCCGGGTTAGTTCCATTCAAATCATACAAGTTAGAGTCCAAAACAAGGGTGGAACCATGGGACTTCGTTGGAGTTGAAATATACCAGAAGTTGAAATATATGAGTCCGGTAAATTGTTACTAATAAAAGAAAGATACCGGAAGCTGAAATTTACACCATGCTTGCTCATTATACTTTTAAGGGTGGAATACCAAAGAAACTTGGAGATCCAGGAGTTCCAACTATACCATGCTCCATTAAAAGAAACTATGTTAAAACTGCTTTATGTGATCTTGGAGCCGGTGTTAGTGTTATGCCTCTCTCTTTATATCGGCTGACAAATCAACTGCTATACCTGACGGTATTTGTGAGGATGTGCCTGTTGTGGTTGCAAACGTTGCTATTTTAATGGACTTTGTTATTCTTGATATTCCCGAGGACGATAGTATGTCTATTATCCTTGGAAGACCCTTTTTGAATACTGCAGGGGCTGTTATTGGTTGCACCAAAGGCAATGTCACTTTTCATGTTAATGGTAATGAGCATACGGTACACTTTCCGAGGAAACAACCTCAAGTCCATAGTATCAATTCTATTGGGAAAATTTCAACAATCACTATTGGAGGTTTTCAATTTCCTCGTCCTACTGTCAAGAAGAAATATGATATTCTTATTGTTGGGGATGTGCATATCCCCGTTGAGGTAACCTAGTGTTATTCGAAAATTCTCTGGTTTCATGTTATTTGAAATGAGTTTGTTAACAAGACCTGATCAACCTTGTTAGTGGATTCCTTTTGATGAGCATGAGATGGATGAATTTAGAAAACACAACTCTCTGTACCCTCTTTTTTTAATTTCTATTATTTATATTAAATAAAGCAAAAATAGTATTTTCTGCTTGTTTTCTGAATTATCCATGCAATAAAAATACCCCGAAAATAAAAGTTCTCCAAATGGCCTGAAATTTAAATATGATTTTTTCTAGAATATTTTAGAATATGTGGCACTAAAAACATAGCAGGAGGAGCAGCCACGTGCCCACAAGGGTGGAGGGCGCGTCCACCCCCCCTGGGCGCACCCCCCTGCCTCATGGACCCCACGTGGGTCCCCTCCACTTATTCCAACCACCACACACTCCTTCCTCCCAAAAAAATCACTAGCCAGCTCAAACCCGAGTTCTTGCTCATCTTGCTGCATTTTTGATCTCCTTGCTCAAAGCTTCATTCACAAAACTGCTTTGGGGGATTGTTCTTTGGTATGTGACTCCTCCAATGGTCCAATTAGTTTTTGTTCTAGTGCTTTATTCATTGCAAATTTTTGCTGCTTAGGTGACCTTGTTCTTGAGCTTGCATGTCAAATTTATATGGTCAAAAGTAGTTTTAATGCATGATATATCCTCTAGGCACTTGTAGGAGTAGTTTCTATCAATTTTGTTGAGTTTGGTTCACTTTTATTTTAAGTTACTAAAAATATCAGACATTTTCAGAAAAGGATGAAGAGATTTTTGAGGGGCTCCTCGAGCCGAAGCTCGAAGGATAAGCAAGATGAAGAGAACAAGAAGCCCAAGTATAATCTCCCTCATACTGTGGAGGTTCGGCCATGTGAATGGCCTTGTGATGAGTTCTTGAAAGAGGCCGGGATTTATGAATATTTTTATTATTTGGCTGAGAATGCAGGCCTCACCGCCTTCCTCCACGATCAGCGCGATCAGTATCTCTTACTCACCAATATCTTTGTGCAAAACTTTCATTTCCATGCTAGAAGCTCGCCACCTTCGGTGGAATTTTATTTATATGATGAGCATAAGGAAATGTCACTTCGAGATTTTTGTCAGGATTGTTTGATACCTTTTGATGGCAGCATAGAGGAACCACATCGTAATGATGTGGAGGGATTTATTGATATGATTGCTGTGGGGGAAACGAGGAAAGTTTCCGATGCAAGAATCACTAGCATACGTTTTTCTGTTCTACGTTACTTTGCAATATCTGCTAGTAGATGCTTAATTGGTCGCGGGAAATGTGGGAACCTTAGTGCTCCTGATATTGTTAGTTTGCGCCATACCTTGTTTCGAGATACTACTTTTAGTTTAGGCGCTATTGTTGCTAAACGGTGAAATCTGAACCGTACTAAGGGCCCTGTCCTTGGAGGCATTTTTGCCTCGTGCCTAGCTGCACACTTTAACATACCTATCAGGCATTATGAGAAAGAGGAAAAGTTGCTGACTAATATTTTTCTAGATTATAAGAGCATGGTAGAACGTGATTTTATTGTTAAGAATAAGAAGAAGATGCTTAACTATAGACTGGTTTTTGGTTAGAATAACTTTGAGACTATTACCTTTCCTGCTCCCTCTTTGTTTAACATATTTATAGGCAAGTACTTTGTTTTACCAAAGGACGTTTATGCATACTGGAGTGTGACACCAGCTCCAGAGCCTGAGCCGGAACCACCACAGGACCCTTATCGACAGTCAGTTTTTCAGTGGAATCCTGAGGAGATTACCAACCAGTGGCACCCAGAGGACACTCCTCCTTACACCGGAGACCTTACACCGGAGAGGGCCACTTTGATCCTTGGGCATAGACCAACTTAGGCAAAAGCCTAAGCTTGGGGGAGTACGTATTTCTCACCGACATTACATTCATGTTCACACACTCATGCAGTTGTCGGTGCTCATACTCTTTCATTGTATCATCCATGCTAGTTTATTTTCATTTTCTCGTTTTCTTCTAGTGTGTTTACTTCCATACCTGTAGTAGTAGTAATTAAAAAACCCAAAAAGATTTCTCGTTCTTCTTTTGCTTGTTGGGAGCTTTCCCGTGTAAATAGTTTTATTTCTTTTCTTTTCTTTGGGGGTCGAGAGGAGAAGACCATAATGAAAATGTTGAGTGGCTCTTATATGCATTATTGTTGATCTAACAAAGAGCCCATATTACCTTGTCTTCTCTCTTGAATTGAATGCTTGCAGATTCCAGCTTAGTCCAATGCATGCACTATTATTATTATCCACACTATTCGGTCGGCAAGTGAAAGGCAATAATGATATTATATGATGAACTTATTGAGATGAGAAAAGCTGTATGAACTCGACCTCTCTTGTTTTTGTAAATATGATTAGTTCATCGTTCCTGATTCAGCCTATTATGAAAGAAACATGTTTGCAATGACAATTAGAGATTATAGTTGCTATGCCATGCTTAATTAGCTAGGAGTTATAATGGTTTACCTTGCGTGCCAACATGCTATTAAAATGGTTGTGATGTGGTATGATAGGGTGGTATCCTCCTTTGAACGATTTGAGTGGCTTGACTTGGCACATGTTCACGCATGTAGTTGAAACAAAATCAACATAGCCTCTACGATATTTATGTTCATGGTGCATTATATCCTACTC
This sequence comes from Triticum urartu, assembly GCF_003073215.2. Classification (NCBI taxonomy): domain Eukaryota; kingdom Viridiplantae; phylum Streptophyta; class Magnoliopsida; order Poales; family Poaceae; genus Triticum; species Triticum urartu. Next base: position 153,436,713 of record NC_053023.1, read on the forward strand.
ATGCTTGCATTCGGTGTTGATTAATTTTAATGCATGTTCATGACTGTTGTCGCTCTCTAGCTGGTCGCTTCCCAGTCTTTTTTCTAGCCTTCACTTGTACTAAGCGGGAATACTGCTTGTGCATCCAATCTCCATAAACCCCAAAGTTATTCCATATGAGTCCACCATACCTACCTATTATACGGTATCTACCTACCGTTCCAAGTAAATTTGTATGTGCCAAACTCTAGAACTTCAAATAAACATTCTATTTTGTATGGTCGAATAGCTCATGTATCAACTAGGGTTGTCTGTATCCTCCATGCTAGGCGGGTTATTCTCAAGAGGAGTGGACTCCGCTCCTCATTCACGAGAAAATGACTGGTCATCGGGATGCCCAGTCCCATGCTCAAATCAAATCAAAATAATTGCAAACAGAACTCCCCTAGGATAGTTGCTAGTTGGAGGCACCAGTTGTTTTGGGTGAGCCATGGATTGATGCTTGTTGGTGGTGGGGGAGTATAAACTTTACCATTATGCTTGGAAACCGCCTATAATGTGTGTAGCATGGAAGATATCGAGATCTATTGGTTGTTATGTTGACAATGAAAGTATACCGCTCAAAATATTATTCATATCTATTTCAAAACCGAGCTCTTGCACCTCTACAAATCCCTGCTTCCCTCTACGAAGGGCTTATCTATTTACTTTTGTGTTGAGTCATCATCTTCTTATTAAAAAGCACCAGTTGGAGAGCATCTCTGTCATTTGCATCCATTACTGTTAGTTTACATTGAGTATGACTGTGACTGGATCTTTTTTACCATGAATTACAATGTCTAGTCAGTCCTTGATCTTTAAAGGTGCTCTGCATTTATGCTTTGCGGTCTCAGAAAGGGCTAGCGAGATACCATCTTGTTATATCATATCATGATTGTTTTGAGAAAGTGTTGGCATCCGAGATTTGTTATTATTGCTCGCTAGTTGATTATGCCATTGATATGAGTAAACATGAGACTTAAATTTTATTGTGAATATGGTTAGTTGATAATCTTTGCTAAAAACTTGAATACTGGCTTTTCATATTTACAACAACAAGAGCAAACAGAGTTTGTAAAAGTTTTTTTATCACTTTCAGTTTATCAACTGAATTGCTTGGGGACAAGCAAATGTTTAAGCTTGGGGGAGTTGATACGTCTACGTCGTATCTACTTTTGCCCTTGTTTTGGACTCTAACTTGCATGATTTGAATAGGACTAACCCGGACTGATGATGTTTTCAGCAGAATTGTCATGGTGTTATTTTTGTGCAGAAATAAAAGTTCTCGGAAGTTCTCGGAATGACCTGAAAATCAACGGAGATTATTTTTGGAATATATAAAAAATAATGGAAGAAGAATCCGCGTCAGAGGGCCCACACCCTATCCACGAGGGTGGGGGCGCGTCTACCCCCTTGGGCGCGCCCCCTGCCTCGTGGGCCCCCTGGCGCTCCACCGATCTCAACTCCAACTCCATATATTCGTGTTCGGGCAGAAAAAAATCAGAGAGAAGGATTCATCATGTTTTATGATACGGAACCGCCGCCAAGCCCTAAACTCGCTCGGGAGGGCTGATCTGGAGTCCGTTCGAGGCTCCGGAGAGGGGAATCCGTCGCCATCGTCATCATCTACCTTCCTCCATCACCAATTTCATGATGCTCACCGCCGTGCGTGAGTAATTCCATCATAGGCTTGCTGGACGGTGATGGGTTGGATGAGATTTATCATGTAATCGAGTTAGTTTTGTTAAGGTTTGATCCCTAGTACCACTATGTTCTGAGATTGATGTTGCTATGACTTTGCTATGCTTAATGCTTTTCACTAGGGCCCGAGTGCCATGACTTCAGATCTGAACCTATTATGTTTTCATGAATACATGTGAGTTCTTGATCCTATCTTGCAAGTCTATAGTCACCTATTATGTGTTATGATCCGTTAACCCCGAAGTGACAATAATCGGGACCATTACCGGTGATGACCGTAGTTTGAGGAGTTCATATATTCACTATGTGTTAATGCTTTGGTCCGGTACTCTATTAAAAGGAGGCCTTAATATCCCATAGTTTCCAATAGGACCCCGCTGCCACGGGAGGGTAGGACAAAAGATGTCATGCAAGTTCTTTTCCATAAGCATGTATGACTATATTCAGAATACATTCCTACATTACATTGATGAACTGGAACTAGTTCTGTGTCACCTTATGTTATAACTGTTGCATGATCGATCGCATCCAACATAATTCTCCATCACCGATCCAATGCCTACGAGATTTTCATATATTGTTCTTCGCTTATTTACTTTTCCGTTGCTATTGTTACAATCACTACAAAACCCAAAAATATTACTTTGCTACCGTTACCACTATTATCATATTACTTTGCTACTAAATACTTTGATGTAGATATTAAGTTTCCAGGTGTGGTTGAATTGACAACCCAGCTGCTAATACTTGAGAATATTATTTGGCTCCCCTTGTGTTGAATCAATAAATTTGGGTTGAATACTCTACCCTCGAAAACTGTTGCGATCCCCTATACTTGTGGGTTATCAAGACTATTTTCTGGCGCCGTTGCCGGGGAGCATAGCTCTATTCTTTGAGTCACTTGGGATTTATATCTGCTTATCATTATGAAGAACTTGAAAGATCAAAGAACCAAGATTTTTCCCTCAACTACAAGGGGAGGTAAGGAACTGCCATCTAGCTCTACACTTGATTCACCTTCTGTTTTGAGTAAACTTGCGTCACCTACACATGCTACTGATTCTGATAGGTCGCATGTTATTGATGATGCCACTTCTGCTTTGCATGGTACTTACGATGAAACTACTTCTATGCTTGATACTACTGTGCCACTAGGTGAATTTCTTGATGAACAACTTGCTAGGGCTAGAGAGAATGAAATTATTGAAACTGATAATATTGATGAAAGTGATGATGAAAATTCTCCCACTAGATATGAATTGCCTGTTGTTTGAGGGTTATGTTACGGATGAAGAAACTGCTAGGGACTTTCTTGCTTGCAATGATAGATCCGATCTTAAGAAATTATTAGCTAAGCTTAAAGAAAAGTATTTGAATGCTAAAATGAAATATGACCCTGCTTTTGCTACTTCACCTATCTTTATTACTGATAAGGATTATGATTTCTCTATCAATCCTGAGTTAATTACTTTGGTTGAATCTGATCCTTTTTATGGCTATGAATCTGAAACTGTTGTGGCACATATTACTAAATTAAATGATATAGCCACCCTCTTTACACATGATGAGAAAACTCGCTATTACTTTATCCTTAAGTTGTTTCCGTTCTCATTAAAGGGTGATGCTAAAACATGGTTTAATTCTCTTGATCCTGGTTGTGTGCGTAGTCCCTAGGATATGATTTATTACTTCTCTGCTAAATATTTCCCCGCTCATAAGAAACAAGCTGCTTTAAGGAAAATATATAATTTTGTGCAAATTGAAGAAGAGAGTCTCCCACAAGCTTGGGGGAGTCTTCTCCGATTACTTAATGCTTTGCCTGATCATCCTCTCAAGAAAAATGAAATACTTGATATCTTTTATAATGGACTAATCGATGCTTCCAGAGACCACCTGGATAGTTGTGCTCAGTAGCTGGCTCAAGAGGTGCCCAATTATTTTGATTTGTCAACATATTATTCTATAAGATTTCAGCTTCATCCGGTGTTCTTTCCCTGAAAAGAGAACCAGCACAACTATCCAGGTAATCTCTGGAAGCATCGGTTAGTCCATTATAAAAGATATCAAGTATTTCATTTTTCTTAAGAGGATGATCAGGCAAAGCATCAAGTAACTTGAGAAGCCTCCCCCAAGCTTGTGGGAGACTCTCTTCTTTAATTTGCACAAAGTTGTATATTTCCTTTAAAGCAGCTTGTTTCTTATGCGCAGGGAAATATTCAGCAGAGAAGTAGTAAATCATATCCTGGGGACTACACACACAACTAGGATCAAGAGAATTAAACCATATCTTAGCATCACCCTTTAATGAGAATGAAAATATTTTAAGGATATAAAAGTAGCGAGATCTCTCATCGTTAGTGAACAGGGTGGCTATATCATTTAATTTACTAAGATGTGCTACAACAGTTTCAGATTCATAACCATGAAAAGGATCAGATTCAACCAAAGTAATTATATCAGGATCAACATAGAATTCATAATCCTTATCAGCAACACATATAGGTGAAGTAGCAAAAGCAGGGTCAGGTCTCATCCTAGCATTTGGAGATTGCTTATTCCATTTAGCTAATAACCTTTTGAGTTCATATCTATCTTTGCAGGCTAAAATAGCTAAAGAAGCATCTTGATCAAATAAATAACCCTCAGGAATAACAAGTGATTCTTCATCATCACTTTCATCTTCATAATCAGATTCAATATTTTCAATCTCTCTAGCCCTAGCAAGTCGTTCCTCGAGAAAATCACTAAGTGGCATAGTAGTATCAGGCATAGAGGTAGTTTCATCATAAGTATCATGCATAGTAGAAGTAGCATCATCAATAACATGCAACATATCAGAACGAATAGCAGAATCAGGTGTAGGTGTCGCAAGCTTACTCATAACAGAAGGTGAATCAAGTGCAGAGCTAGATGACAGTTCCTTACCTCCCCTCGTAGT